>NW_021145248.1:31054-70034 GCF_900634775.1 Gouania willdenowi | reverse complement strand
CCTCAGATCTCTGAACCCATCTCTGCCTCCAACTGCAAAAATGTGGCCCATATATGCAACGACCCCAAGGTCACACCGAGGTGTTCCCATAGGAGTGATCAGTGTCCACTGGTTGGTGTCTGGGTTGTAATACTCAGCAGTATTCAGTACTCTATTACTCCGTCCTCCACATATGTAAATCTTGTTGTTCAGTGTGGTGCAGCTGGCCCTGATCCTCTCTTCATTCATTGATGCAATGAACGTCCACTGGTTGATGTCGGGCTGGTAGCGTTCAGCAGTTCTTAGTGAGGTACCATCATCCCTGTAGCCTCCCATAGCGTAGATGCATCCCTTTAGCACGGTAACACTCACAAAGCTCCGTGAATCCTGCATTGGTGACATTTCCTGCCAAGTGTGTGTGACTAGGTTAAACCTCCACACTCTGTTGGAGGGGTCGGTCCATCTTAAAACACCACCCACAATGTAGAAGCATCTACCAAGGAAGACAGTGCTGTAGAATAGTAAGTGAGCCATGGTATCCTCCAGACTGGGATGAGTGTGAACTGTGATCCAGCTGTTAGTTCTGTAGTCAAAGGCCTCTATGGTCTTAGAATATATTCTAAACATCAGTAAGACGGCGTTTGGCAAGCGACGGCAAAACAAGGTGTTGTTGATCCCAGACTCAGAGCAGAGTAACGAAGGTTGAGACATGACTTTAAGGGTATCAGAGACCAAGAGGTGGGACTCAGGGTTTGTTTTTACCACATCATTGTTAAGCACATTGTCTGTGATGTAACTTTTGTCCATCAGCCCCAGTCGTACCTTTGGTAACAGAGTAGAAATGGCTCCCTGTCGTTCCTCAGGCATGTGGTTTATCCATCTTAAAATACTTTGATAAACTGTGATCTCCTGGGTCACAGTAAGGTCATCCTGAACCAGGATTTCAGCCAGCTCCTGCTCCGCAAGCTGCAAAAACTCTTCACAGAGTGAAACCTCCTCAAAATTCTCACAGATAAAGTGAAAGGCCTCATTCTTCAGTTGAAACAAAATGGGAATATAATAGGCATTTGCAAACTGCCACAACCCAATGCAGTTTTCTTGGCAGAGATGATCCTTAATGACATCAAAGCATGTTTGTTCCAGACTCTTTACATTGAACTGATGCACTTCCATCATTAGATCAAAATTATTGCTGTTGTCAGAGATAGAATAAGTAAAGTCACTGAGTCCAAGGAGTTTGTGAAATGTTCTGACAATGAAGATCATGTGAAGATGAAAGCATTTTAGAACTTCAAAGATGAAAGCATTTTAGAGCCTAAAGATTTCATTTCTTCCAAACAGAATGTTACCATAGTTACCAGCAAAAGAGCTTTTGCTGAGTGTTGTTAAGTTGACAATTTGTTATATTCTTCAGTAATTTTGTTATATTTTAGTTTTAGTGCATGTAATATAGTTCACATACATAATATTGTTGTTTCATGTTTTCAGCATTTCTGATTGATGTTTTATAATAAAATACAAACATAGGTTTAATATTTGAGTCTCTGTTTCTCCAGTGATAGGCAGAGGTTCTGGACACTGGACTAACTAGGGCGTCTGTGCCCCAGCACGTTTGACACCTATAGTCTGGATTGTTTACCTATTCTCAGTGAAATTGTGCTGTTCCTGTACCTGGTTACAGAACACTTTGTTGGCATAGTACCGACCTTCCCTTCAAGACAATGATAGCAACACATAGTCTCTGATTTTCCAAGTTTGCAGAAAACGGGAAAACAAAAAAATAACTTCCTGAGAACTATTTACACAGTTTTGCCAGATTTTCCCAATTAAAGGGATGTTAAATGTTAAAGGTGATAAATATACTTCCTGCACTAAGTAACCTCACAAGTTCATTACTTTGCACTTGATCTGGTGTCATGTTGGTAACCACGGTGATGTGGTTGAGTGAGAGCGCACAGAGCTTCTTGATCAGCTTCTGAACGTGTGCACTGGGCCAGTGGTTTTCTTCTGTAATCAGCCATTGAATAGAGCAAGTTTTACACAAATCACCAGTTTCAGAGCAAAAAGCTGAGAAAAACAGGCTTTTTCTAAAAAGAATATCTCTCAGTGACTTTGAAGAAATTTCTTTTGCTTAATTGAAAATAATAACATCTGAACATTGGTATCCTTTGGCTTTTATTTATCAAAAAAACAACATTTGGCTCCAAAACTAAGCCCATTTATTGCAATTTAACCATGTAGTGTTAAAAAGTGCCAGTTAAGTCAACTAACTTACTACTAACAAATATTATATAATTTCTAGGGTGAGCCTATTTGCTATGGTAACCTAGAAACCTGTGTGTGTATGTGTTTGACAAACACTGGAATTATGTTTTTAGCAGCTGAGAAAATTAATTTATATCAGGCTTAATAAAGTATTTCTATTCTATATCAAAATATTGTGCTGCTGACATTATTAGAATTGTCACAGTGATGATCAGAGACCAGAGAGTGTTTAAAGTCCACAACACTTCAGAGCACAGGCACTGAGACGTACCACATTATTTAATGCTACAATTTCTCTAATTTAATCCCATTTTTCTCAAATGTAAAGTTTTTAAGGCCTTAGATTTGGCTACATCACATTTAATACTTTACCTTTTTAAGGATTTAAAGACCATCTACCCTGGTTTGTGTGTGCACGTGTGCAGTGCTTGATTCTGATCACACCGCTTACGTCTCCTCCGCTGGCGGAGTACGAGGCTCCACAGGCTGCTGGGTGTAGCCGCTGTAGCAATCTGAAGCTAGAGTTGCCGCATCTATCGGACTATAACTGTTTGATTTACATAAATCTAAGATTACCTGATGGTCGTGTACTATTTTAGAGTAATTATGCTGCAGGTTCACTGATAAATTATTAGAACTGACTGAGTTATCTGCTGTTTTATATCCATGCTAACGCTAACCTCTGCAGCTGACAGACACACAGCCAAATACACATGCATATGTCAATATAACAAGGCTGGAAAACTTCCGCGTTCATTTTAATTTATCGTCCAGTTAATTTATGTATTTATTGATAAACGGCCCAGGTCTAAATTAGCGCGACATTACCTTGTTTCAGCGACACTTGTATAAACAGCATGTGGATGCTTTTGGTTCAGATGCTGCATCATTGAAGTCGTACTGCTGTGGTATGACAGGTATTGTTTACAGTAAACACATGATTGCACCTTGTTTTCTTCATTTTTGAGGATGTAATGATCCCAGACTTTAGACGTTCTCTGTCGTTTACTCTCCGCCATGGCGCTAAACTAAATGCAGAATGTTTGTTACGCATTTATGACGCACTTGCGGTGTGCGGTTCCTGCGCGTATAGTGCGCGTTATAGGAAAGTAACACTGCTTCAAGGCATAATTTTTGCCTCGAGGAATTTTTGTAATCGAGTTACTCTATGAATCCTTTCAGCCCTAGTTCAAAGTGACCAAAAATGATGAAAAAGGTGGTGAAATGAGTTGTAGAAAAAGGATAAAAATAAGCAAAATTGGGCTGAAATTGTTCAGAAAATATTCTTAGTTTCTTGAAGGTATCTGGTGAACTCCTCACAATGTCCCATGACCCCAAATGGGGTTGTATGTATGTGAACAATATTACATGCAATAAAACTAAAATATAACAAAATTACTGAAGAATCTAACAAATTGTCAACTTAACAACACTCAGCAAAAGCTCTTTTGCTGGTAACTATGGCAACATTCTGTTTGGAAGAAATGGAAGCTTTAGGTTCGAAAATGCTTTCATCTTTGAAGTTCTAAAATGCTTTCATCTTTGAAGTTCTAAAATGCTTTCATCTTTGAAGTTCTAAAATGCTTTCATCTTCACATGATCTTCATTGTCAGATCATTTCACAAACTCCTTGGACTCAGTGACTTTACTTATTCTATCTCTGACAACAGCAATAATTTTGATCTAATGATGGAAGTGCATCAGTTCAATGTAAAGAGTCTGGAACAAACATGCTTTGATGTCATTAAGGATCATCTCTGCCAAGAAAACTGCATTGGGCTGTGGCAGTTTGCAAATGCCTATTATATTCCCATTTTGTTTCAACTGAAGAATGAGGCCTTTCACTTTATCTGTGAGAATTTTGAGGAGGTTTCACTCTGTGAAGAGTTTTTGCAGCTTGCGGAGCAGGAGCTGGCTGAAATCCTGGGTCAGGATGACCTTACTGTGACCCAGGAGATCACAGTTTATCAAAGCATTTTAAGATGGATGAACCACATGCCTGAGGAACGACAGGGAGCCATTTCTACTCTGTTACCAAAGGTACGACTGGGGCTGATGGACAAAAGTTACGTCACAGACAATGTGCTTAACAATGATGTGGTAAAAACAAACCCTGAGTCCCACCTCTTGGTCTCTGATACCCTTAAAGTCATGTCTCAACCTTCGTTACTCTGCTCTGAGTCTGGGATCAACAACACCTTGTTTTGCCGTCGCTTGCCAAACGCCGTCTTACTGATGTTTAGAATATATTCTAAGACCATAGAGGCCTTTGACTACAGAACTAACAGCTGGATCACAGTTCACACTCATCCCAGTCTGGAGGATACCATGGCTCACTTACTATTCTACAGCACTGTCTTCCTTGGTAGATGCTTCTACATTGTGGGTGGTGTTTTAAGATGGACCGACCCCTCCAACAGAGTGTGGAGGTTTAACCTAGTCACATACACTTGGCAGGAAATGTCACCAATGCAGGATTCACGGAGCTTTGTGAGTGTTACCGTGCTAAAGGGATGCATCTACGCTATGGGAGGCTACAGGGATGATGGTACCTCACTAAGAACTGCTGAACGCTACCAGCCCGACATCAACCAGTGGACGTTCATTGCATCAATGAATGAAGAGAGGATCAGGGCCAGCTGCACCACACTGAACAACAAGATTTACATATGTGGAGGACGGAGTAATAGAGTACTGAATACTGCTGAGTATTACAACCCAGACACCAACCAGTGGACACTGATCACTCCTATGGGAACACCTCGGTGTGACCTTGGGGTCGTTGCATATATGGGCCACATTTTTGCAGTTGGAGGCAGAGATGGGTTCAGAGATCTGAGGTCTGCTGAGGCTTACGACCCAGTGACCAACACCTGGTACGATGTCCCTGAAATGGTCCACAGACACAGATACTTTGACATTGCAGTAATGAACAAGCAGATCTTTGTTGTCTCTTGTCGGACTGGAAAAATTGTTGAGTGCTTTGACTACACTACAAATACTTGGTCTGTGGTATTTTCTGGCATGGACCACAATGATTGGGTGAAATGCTTTGTGATTTCTGGACTTCCCAACATGGCTGAGTACTGTTCCCCTCGTGAACCCATCATACCCAGGACACAGGTCTAAAAAAAGTCTAAACTAGATACTGAGATGGAGCAAATGTTATTTTCCATGATCCTAACTGTGAGTGTAACCTGCTCTGACCAGGTCTGTGTATCAATAAAAGTGTTTAAAGACATTAGAAGAACTAATGTGTGAATAAATGTATCAGTTCATGTCTCAGCTCAGATGGGATGGTTTTAATTAGCCTGGATCAACCTGAGTTGGTGATGATCTAGAAAAAAAATACTACATTTTAGTGGTGACAACATATAGCAGACGTGTAGATGTACTGAATTTAGTTAGAATTAATGTCGTGGTTAGCAAGATAAGTATTCTAAAGGGTTAAAATAAGCAGAAATGGATGATTTTTAGATTAAATTACTCGAAATCAAACTTCCTACAACACAATAACAAGTTAAATATACTGACTATAAACAAATAATTCTTGTTAAAAACTTTTTCTTTTTTAATTTATGCAAATGAAAGCTTCGGAACAAGAAGAAAACAACTAATCTAAGTAAAAAATGACTCAGTATTAATGAAAAATGATTCAGCTGTTTCTTGATACAAGTTGACTCATCTTGAAATAAACCTCAATCTATATTAAAACTAAAACCAAAATTTTTAAACCAGTTTTTGTTCTTAGAATAAACATCTTATCAGAATCACAACCAGGAGTATGAGTACCATCAATATTTATTAACAGTATGAACCGTACACCAGAAACAGTGGTTTCTGCACACTTTTTATGTCAAATTTAAGACAATTTAAGACTTTTTTAAAGCAAAACCAACAGCAATGAACAAAACACATAATATGCTGCTGTATAAAGTGCTGTGATTTGTCACGTGAAGAAGGCAAAAACAAAATGATCAAACATTTGTGCAACACTACAATGTAAAGTATTCAAATATGTCTCAGTTTAAGTGCCATCTAACATGTGAGACCTAAGGTCATTTTCTTCTTCCCTTAAACATGACGCTCTGGTGGGAGGAGTCAATGCAGACTGGAGAAGAATTACAAACGGTGGAAAATCAGTTCATTTCAGGTCAAAATAATGTGAGCAGCTGATTTTCTGAGGGTGCACAGATCCTAGATGACTAAGATAGTTTATAAATGTGATGACTGGACTACAATAGAGTTACACATAAGTAGTTTGATATTTGCAACCACTGTTTATTTGTCAAAGGTCACATATTAATTCAATGAAACTTTATTTATACAAGGTCAATTCCAACAATAGTCACCTCGTAGCGTGAGATAACAGGCAACACATTGTGTGATCATTGGTTTCTAAGAAGGGTTTACAGATGAAAAGCTCTATTATAGCTAAGTGTGTGCTAATATGCTAATTATTGTAATATACAGTTTTTAATAGCAGACATGATATTTACAGTCATAATATATTGTGTTTCTGGGTGTGCAAAGGTTACAGATGTGTTCCAGTGAGTCATTATTATTTTGATATTAATTTGAAAATATGTTCTAATTAATATTTCACCCCAAGGTTCATTTTTCAATGCAAATATGGTAAACAATACCAAAAGTAAATATATTAATAATAATAAAACTTAATAAATCTCTCCCATGTGACCAAATTATCACACTGCATTTTTATTTTTTCTATTCATTATTAAATAATGATGACATGTATGGTGACCATACGTCTGGTTTTAGACATGTCCTCTTTTGTTTTCACGTGGTGTCAGTTCTGTGTGGGGATATTTTACAAATTTCTGGGTTTTCCAGGGACTTTGAACGCATCTCGAGGCATGCGTTAATTTAAAAGACGTACCTCCGCAAAAATGTGTTCTATCTGTCACCTGCAGTCATAGATTTTTTATTTTATAGATATAGAATCAACTGCACTTTGTAAAAAAGACAAACAAACAAAATTATATAATTAGTTACCATTGTTATTTTGATTTTAAAACCAATCAGAAATACACCATTTTTTTTGCATTTGAATTTTATTTTTTCCTGTTTTTAGTTTTTTCTGTTTCCCTGATTCTGGTTTTAAATTAATTAAAAAATTACAGGAAAAAAGTGCCATAAAGTAGATGTTTTACGTAATAACATGCTCCATAGTTAATTATTAGTTATTTTTGGTATGTCAGCATGTCTTTCATGTAATGTACAGGAAGTGACTTTAATTCAATTTGTTGAAAATTATTTCTTAGACAAACAAATGCAGTTATTCTGCATCCTGCAGTGATAGACACAGCAAACACATATACAGCTGTTATGTTACTGCACTATATCATATAAGTTAGCTGTTACCATAATAGCTTTATATTGTAACAGCTCTGCTGTTTGTTGGATGTGTCCGTTGTAGATGTTCCTAATTCCTACAGCGTTGGCAGTCAGTGAAGGCAACTTGAGGATGCGTAGTGGAGATGTGTGTTTACAGTCTATGGTGTAGAGAGTTTGTGTCAGAAATTAACTTTGGATTCATCTTTGTAATTTACCTTTCCATGTTTTATTTGGTGTGGTCACAGCAAACAATGACTCAGGAATTTTCATGCAGTGAAAACTCCTGAGTCATGATGGTAAACAGCTAGGCAGGAAGTATTGGTTTCACGTTTATGGTGAAGTGCTACGAAGTGTCGCAATGTGTGCGCACTCTGTGCATCTGTTGCACGGTGTATATTCTGTTTGTTTTGAAGAAGTAATCCCACTAAGTAATCCCCATTTTTAATAAAAATACTGGTAATCTGATTACATGTTTTTAAATGTACTGTAACAGATTATAGTTACATTATTTTTGTATCCAGATTACATAACGCTGTTACTTGTAATCCATTACTCCCCAAGCCTCTGTGTGTGTGTGTGTGTGTGTGTGTGTGTGTGTGTGTGTGTGTGTGTGTGTGTGTGTGTGTGTGTGTGTGTGTGAGAGAGAGAGAGAGAGAGAGAGAGAGAGAGAGAGACAGAGCATTTAGGGGTCCCATCCATGAAGTCAGCAAAATGAAAGTCCGTCGTTCTATGTGATAAACACATGTATTTATCAATCTGAATAATATTCACTGTTATGCAGGACGTTTACTATTATTTGGGCCATAGTATATAGTCATCTTAAAGATGTAAATCCTTGTTTTAATCAGAAATAAAAATGGCCAAAAATAGTGGAAAAAGTTGTGAAATGGGATTTTAAAAACCACAGAAATTGGTTAAAAGTTGCAAATTAGAATGAACAAAAACGGACAGAAAAAGTGTTTTCAAAGTGTCAATATTGGAACAATTAGTTTAAACTTTCAAAAAATGGGCATGACAAAAGGTGTATGTGATTAAATTGGCAAAAATAACCATGAAATACGATGAAAAAGGATAAAAGTGACAATAATTGGTCAACATATGTGACATTAGATGCAAAAGTGGTGGAAATGAGTTGTAAGTGTCTTGAAAGTGGAAAAATGTGTATTAAAATAAACTAAAAATGCATTAAAGTTTGGGATTGAAGCCACAGATGCTGCAGGGCGAGAAAACACACACACACAGTTTACACACAAATGCCCCAGGGACGCGTTCACACTGATTCTCTGTCACAAAGTCACATGTGTTGGAAAAAGTCACACAAACGCCACTTCTACTACACATTATTTGTGTAAACATTTGTTCCTCTAAAGATGTTCATTATGAAGATGAAGCGATCATCTGTAGTTTAAAGATGTGTAGCTCTGTGGGCCTGTACTACAAAGCTGGATACGTATATCCTGGATTTATCTCCGTTAGCGGGTTTCACCTAACCAAACATTCTCTGTCAGAGAGCAGCTGCACTATGAACTGAGATAATCTCACTGATGATCTCAGTCTTTCCTGAGTCTTGGAAGAGAACAGACGTGTTTCAGATGCTCTGCAGGAGTGCAATACTCCTGTCTGATAACACCACCTTGGGAGATTAACAGCGAGCAGCGAACAGCTGCATCTGAAGAGAGCCTGAGAAAACCTGAGTCTGAGAAAACTTGGGCCCAGACTATGGCTGGAAGAAAAAAAACAGGTCCATCGCGACCACCGGATCCACCAGAGGAGGAGTAATAACAGGAACAATGACTGCAGATGAGAACACATCCAACACAAAAAAGGAAAAAAAAAAAAAAAAAAAAAAAAACATAAATGAAAAGATGAAATTGTGGTATGAAGAAGATAAGAATGTTTGACCAGGAAAGAAATGAGCTTTGATGTAAAATTTTCTGTGTTCAAAGCAGGGGACGGGTTTAGATAAGCAAATTGCTTTTTTCCGTCGCCGTTTCCGGCATGCAAAAAGACAAAAAAATAAAAAATGGTGACGATGTGATTTCTGCTCTGACTGTCAAAGTGAATTTCTGTGATTGCAACCATGTCGGAAATGAACTGAATGAATAAAAATAAATAAAAATATCAACTCACTCTCTTAACCCAGGTGATGTCAGCCTGGCTACGTGCACGCTCCTGTGACAGGGGTGAGAAAGGGCCCCCCACACTTTGTGTATAGCAGCACAACTGCTGTATGTTCCTGCTGAGGCTGTCAGCGTCACCACAGTGTTTAATGAAAGTGTATAATGAATGAATGAATGATCTTATTGGTCCGTGGATACAGAAAGTGTCTGACACACACAGCCTCAATCAGCTGACTGTAGGCATTTTACAAAGATTATCATTCAAAAGTATTAATATTGTTCATTTTTAGTGAGTCACACTAAAACCTTTTAGTTTCTGGGCAAAAATAGAATAAATGTTCCAAGGCTTCATCAATGTCTCTATATAAACCACACAGTTGTTCTTCCATTTTTAACCATTGATATAAAAAGTGTCAGCGTCACTATTTGGACTTGTGTGAGAGTTGGTATTACAGACCTTTACATGTTCCTTCCTAAAGGTGATGAATCCACAAAGATCCATAAATAAAGTCTATCAATAAATGTAACAGTCAGTCCTTTACTAAATAGTGCTCTTTAATTTGGCTATAGCTGTAGCTTATTCTGCTCAACACCTCTTCCTTCTTGCTTGGTGAATCAGAACACGACACTTGTAAAGATATATAAGGAGGTTCCTGCAAGACATGCAACAAGTATATCCTAATAAATATCATTACTGCTATTGTTTCCTAGCTTCTCTATAATCACATGGACCAGATTATCAATCTGTATGATAATCTAGACTTTATCTCACAGACTAAACAGTAGCTTTGCTGATGTCATTTCACTGATATTCACCGTCTGATGCATGAGAACAAAATTCAAATGAATGAAACTTTTATTAAATATCTGAGATTAAAAAGACACTGTTTCTGTCTGGTTTTAAGTCAGGGACCTTTCACATGTTACATGAATGTGATAAACACTACACCACTGACATGTGGGGGGGCTCTGAAAATCCCTTTCATGCTGTATCTTTTTTCTCTTACAGTTCAATCTTAATGTCAACAACAGTTATGATAGTGTGTGGTCTTATCTTGGTCCTCAGTTTAGAGGGAATTCCAACTCCCTCATCAAATATTATTTTTTTTTACCAATTTCAAAAGCTACCAATCAAGAGCCTTTGTTCAGTCAGCTCTCAACAAACACACATGTATCTTGACCACATGCTAGTTGTGCTACAGTTGTTATATCATGCTTTAAAGCTGCAATATGTAGAATCATGAGACGCTCCACACTCCCCCCTCCCCTCCTGAAAGACTCACCAGACTTCTTGTGAACTCTTGCGTGCACACACACACAACTGTGGAACTCTTTGTGACTGTTTTCTCCATAGAGACTAGTAACAAATGTAGATACTTTATCTTGTGTTATTGGAGAGTTTTCTGATGTTTTAGAGACATAAAAGCATGTATTACTCACTGCTGTGAGGACAGTAAGAGGCTCAGAGCCACAGCTGATCCTCACACACAAGCAGCTGATCAGAGCAGACACACTCCACACTGCAGATGAAATGTGTCTGTTCTCTGTCTCCACCTTATATAATGTTTCTCTTAGTTTTACAAGCTATTTATCTCGTTTGTTATCACTCTCTCTCTGACTCAGGGCAGACTGTGCACAGACTGAAAGCAGATCAAGTGCAGTCCGCCACACACACAGAGTCAGAGGAACCTCTGTGACTCTGTTCCTCATGAACATGTTTGTGCCTTTATTCTGTTGCTTCTCCACCTCAGTCTTCATCTTTCCTCTTGATTTGACAAAAGTCACGTTAGAGATTTCTGCTGGAATATAAAGCCATGGGACTTTCTCTACTCTCAGATCAAGAACACACATCGACTTTTAATGAGCAGCTCGAGCAGCCAATAGTAATGCTTAAAACATAAGATTGCTGTGTTGGTAGAAAGAACTCTGATTGGCTGACATCCATTCTGTATTGATAAACTTCATTTTCAGAGCCTGGAGAAGGAGAAGAGATTCACTGTCCACTCTGAACACTTTGGATTACAATATGCTTAATGATGATAATGGACTTTTGACCAAATAACATTAAAAAAAAGCTTTAAGCTAAGGGATGAGTACTGCTTAATTTTCTCCTGCTAACTTTCTAGGTGTTTAGAACAGTGATTGTTTCAACTCTACCATATTTTTACACATTTTTGCAGCTTCATAGGCCAGTTAGCTACAACAACCTCACACACTGATAGTGGGAGACGTTTCTGTTAAAGATGCTCAGAAGATGTTTAGCAGCAACGTGAAAGTGATCTGCTTACCTAATGACACAGTATCAGACCTGGCTGACAAAATCTTGCATATTGTTGCAGATTACCCACATTTGAAAAATGCTGTGATTCATTTTGGGTTAAATGATTTAGCCAAGGAGGAGTCTGAGGTGTTAAAGCAGGATTTCACCCATCTGCTAAAAACTGTGAGCTGTTTACAGCCTAAAGTGTTCATCAGTGGCCTATACCTCCAGTCCTCAAAGGAGATCTGAAATTCTCAAGGATTTATTCTTTGAATAAATTTCTGTCTTCGGCTTGTGCTGCCCTTTCACTAAATTTTTTAGAAAATTTTCCTATTTTTTGGGAACGTCGTCATCTTTTTAGAGCAGATGGACTGTGTCTAAACAAGGCTGGAGTAAAACTCTTCACATCCAACTTGTTTTACTTCACCAGTCACACTGCTATCAGTTCTGATAAAGACAGAGGACAACATGTACCATCTGAGAACAAAACAACAAGGAAAGAACATGGAGTCCATGAGCTTCCAGCAAGAAATAAAAATCGCCAAAATGAAGAGGTCAACCCAACCCCCACATCTCAGGACCCACCTGCTTCACCCCAAAATTCACCTACTTCCACCTCATCCAGCTTCTCTCCTACCCCTGCCTTCTTGGATTTAACTGCCCAGATGAACGAGCTGGTTCTGGCTGGCACAAGACTGACACCCCACCCTTTACCCCACCATGGTCCCATCTTATCTCCTCTAAAGAACCAATCTGCACCACCCATCCCTCCTCGACGATACCAGGCTCAGGATCACTCTTCTCCTCAGGCCAGCTGTGTTCATCTTAGAGCGACACAGGTCTGATGTGTGCTGGGTCCGGACTGCAATAGCTCTATTTTTAGGAACAACCAGAAAAAGTCAGGGCCTTATGGAGTTAATGCAGCTTCTTTAATTCCTGTGGTGACAGGTAACACAGTTAAAATTGTGAAATTAAAGAAAAGCAAAAAGCTTTATAGAGATAAAAATTTGACTCCTATAACATGTCATCCAAAAAGTCCACCAGTGTCTCCAGTAAACGTGGTTGAATGATGGTATCAGTAATACTATTCTGAATGAAAGTGCACCACAAGACTTTATTTATTTCAATAAGTGTCGTACTTGCAGGAAAGGTGGTGGAGTTGCTGCCATTTTTAAATCAATATTTCAGTGCAAAGAAATAATATTTGGGGATTTTATCTCCTTTGAATATATGTCATTCTTACTGAAGGGTGATTCAAGAGTTCTGTTTTTAGTCGTTTATAGACCCCCAAAATATTCTGGAGAATTCATGGATGAGTTTGATGAACTGCTGTCAGTTGTATGCACTGAATACGACTTTTTAATAATAACAGGTGACTTAAATATTCTTGTTGACAACAACATGGACAATACTGCCAAAGAACTGTACGCTTTAATGGATACTTTTGGTCTTACACAACATGTGACTGGTCCGACACACACTCAAGGTCACACTTTGGATCTGGTTATCTCTAAAGGTGTTGATATCTCTGCTGTTGATGTAAGAGACTCAGCTCTATCTGATCATTTCTGTCTTTTTTGACCTAGAGACTGTAACATCTGTTCCCCCAAGTTATGTGTGTTTAAAGAAAAGGTACATAAATGCCAACACAAGTACACAGTTTATGGAAGCCATAGCAATGGCACCAACATTGAGTGCTGAGACAGTTGATGATCTGGATGAGTATAATAGAAAATTCTGTAATGTCATAGATGTGGTGGCTCCAGTCAAAACTAAGAGAAAACCAAACACACAGAAAACACCTTGGAGGAGGACTGAGATAATGCAGAATTTGAAATCTGACTGTAGAAGAGCTGAGCGTAAATGGAGATCAACAAAACTCACAATCCATTTAGAACTGTACAAAATAAGTCTGCGAAAATTCAATGATAACTTGTTCAAAGCAAGGCAGCAATACTTTTCTGAAATTATTGCCAAAAATGTCAACAACTCTCGCACGTTGTTTTCTGTATTTGAAAAGCTCACAACCCCCCAGATCAGAAAGCCCCTGAATTACTGTCAGCTGGAAAATGCAATGAATTTGCTGTATATTTCAATGAAAAAATACAATCAATAAGGTCAAACATCAGAACAAACCAGCAAAATAACAAAAAGCTTGAACAGCTTCCACCACTGAGGGAGGAGTCAACTACAATGTTAGAGTTTTTTACAGTGAACCCAAAAACAATAGAGGAGACTGTTCAGCAGATGAATCCATCAACATGTTGCCTTGACACAATACTCTCAAACTTTATTGTTGTAAAGTCAATTGTCACTGATTTGTGTCAGATAATTAACTGATCATTCCAATCAGGCACCGTACCAAAATCCCTGAAAGTAGCTGCTGTGAAACCTCTGTTAAAAAAGAGAACACTGGATGCCTCTATACTGGCTAGCTATAGACCAATCAGCAACCTTCCATTCATGGCCAAGATCATTGAGAAGGTGGTCTTCAACCAACTGAGTCAATTCTTAACATTCAACAAAATATTTGATAAATTTCAGTCAGGTTTTGGTTCTCATCACATCACAGAAACTGCTCTTATCAAAGTGATCAATGACATAAGGTTGAACACTGATTCAGGAAAAGTATCTGTTCTCATTCTATTGGATCTAAGTGCTGCATTTGACACTGCAGATCATACAATTTTGTTGCACAGATTGCAAACATGGGTTGGACTAAATGGAAAAGTAATGCAATGGTTTAAGTCATACTTGGAGGAGCGAAGTTATTTTGTATGCATTGGAAACTTTTAATCTGACAGATTACCAATGTCCTGTGGGGTTCCTCAGGGCTCTGTTCTTGGACCTCTTCTGTTTAGCCTTTATATGCTTCCTTAAGAACAAATTTTACAGAACTGTAAGGTTGATTATCAGAGCTACGCAGATGACACACAACTATATCTATCACTGAACCCAGATGACTATGGTCCAATTGAGGTGTTGTGTGACTGTTTAGAAAAAGTTAACTGCTGGATGAGTGAAAACTTCCTTCAACTAAACCATGACAAGATGGAGGTGATTGTCTTTGGTAACAAGGAAAAGAGGACTGCTGTCAGCAATCATCTTGAGTCTGGATCTTTAAAAGCTAAAGACCAAGTCAAAAACCTTGGTGTTCTGATTGACTCAGATCTGACATTGAGCAGCCAGATCAAATCTATCACAAAAACAGCTTCTACCACCTAAAGAACATCTCCAGAGTGAAAGGTTTAATGACTCAGAAAGATCAGGAGAAACTGGTCCATGCTTTTATCTCCAGCAGACTGGACTATTGTAATGGTCTTCTGACAGGAATCCCCCAAAAGAGCATCAAACAGCTACAGCTGGTTCAGAACGCTGCAGCTCGGGTCTTAACCAGAACAAAGAGGTCAGAGCACAGTTTTAAAATCTTTACACTGGCTCCCAGTCAGCCTCAGAATAGACTTTAAAGTTCTGCTGCTGGTGTATAAATCTGTGAATGGGTTTGGTCCAGAATACATCAGTGACATGTTAGTCAGGTATGAACCCAGCAGGTCTCTCAGATCTATGGACACAGGTCAGATAGTGGAGCCCAGAGCTCACAGTAAACATGGTGATGCTGCTTTTAGTTGTTATGCTGCAAAGAAGTGGAACAAACTGCCAGCAGAGCTGAAGTCAGCATCCAATGTGAACATTTTTAAATCAAAGTTAAAGGGACTTTTTTTCTCTACTGCATATGATTGAGAGAGAGATTTTTGGTCATGTTGTTGATGTCATGATGATTTTATTGATGATTTTAATTGATTTTACTGATGATTTTAATTGATTTTACTGATGATTTTAATTGATTTTACTTTTGATTTTAAATGTTCTTATTGATTTTAAACAATTGAATCTTTTATCATGTAAAGCACATTGAGTTACCTTGAGTATGAAATGCGCTATACAAATAAATTTGCCTTGCCTTGTGCCTCACAAAAGAAGAATATATCCAATGTATGACAATAACGATGCTAATGGTTAACCCTGACAGACAGCAAAGGTGGATCCAAGGTTATTCTACCAGAATATAATAATTTTGTTTCTTGATTTGGTCGTTGATGGTGACCAAAAGTGGGGAATGTTATGGCAATTATTATATTCATCATCATATCGTCAAATGTGTGTTCATGTGTACAGTTTGTCATGTTTTAATACATGATGACTGCATTACTCTTTGCACTTTTGAACAGCTGAGTCATGTTAGATTAAACAGTACAGATCGTATTGTATCCACAGTGCAACAGAGTCTCTGCTGAAGGCCAAACTCAAACGCACATGCAGATATACACGCACACACACTATCAAGGATAGACAAGAGTGGCGCCAAACCTTCCTCATAATATACATGTCTTCATCATCCTCAAATGTTTCCACTGTTGGGCATCTGACCCCCTCCTTCTACTCACCTCAGGGTGGAACTTTTTCTGTTATCTGTATAAAATCTTAAGCTGTGAAACTGTTAGTTAGTGAGTCTTGCCTTTTTGCTCTATCAGGAGCCTTTTGACCATCCTTGTTGGGGCCTGCTTTTCATTCTTACAGGATGGAAGCTTCTTTTTTACTCCTTTTTTATTTAATTTTATAATAAATCTTTTTTATAAAATCATCAATGCTTCGACTGGACTCCATCATTCAACCAGAGCAATAAATCATGTCTCCAAATGAGGTCAACTGCAAATTTGCCGTGACAGAGTCAACGGTCACATTTACATGAGCTTTAATTCTCTTTTAATGCAGAATAAAAGTTAATTCCTCTTTGAATTGACCAAGTAAACCCCTAATACAAATGTAATTCATAATTAAACTTGAATCCTAATTAGGTTTATTCTGATTTTGATTCAGAATTAAATAATTCCTTGATCTTGTAAACACTTAATTCCACTTTAATTTATTTCTGGTGGTTCTGAACATGTTTGACTGGTGACAACATCATCCAAGATGGCTGCCGTTGGACTGGAGCAAAGAATATTTATTTAATAAAAGCCTTGAAAGACATAATATAATGAAGAACAGTAACCGCTGGCTCTGATTTGTCCAAGTACAGTTTTCTATTTCCTGCTCAGCTGACCAAAGTTAAACACTGTTATTGTCAAAACTACATTCAAAATAAAAGTGTAAATAGACCTATTTATTGTTCATTTGTTCCAAGTTCCATAGTGTAAAAATGAAAGAGAAAAATCAAATGACTTTGTTAAAAAAACAAGTGAAATTATTCATCTCTTCAATAAAAAATAAAAGTGTAAACAGTTCTTATCATGTGGTCTTCTGTGTTGGAGCCAAAAATAAAAGGTTTGTTGTGTTTTTTCTGATAGACGTGAATATGTCACGTTCTCCTATCCAATCAGAACCTTCCCAACCCTCAGACCTGAAGAGGGATTGAATAAAGCAGAATAAACCTGTTTACATGTAAACACCAAGCAGAACGCTTTCATTCTGAATAATTTATTTCAGAATCATTAATTCCGGAATAAAAAACGTGTGTGTGTGTGACGTGCAGGGTGAGGACTGTGCTGCTCCTCGTGCACAGATTCATCTCTCTCAGACAGTGACACGTCTTCACTGCTCACCTGAAAACACACACACAGAAAGAGAGTGGTTAATAAATACTGTGTGTGTGTGTGTGTGTGTGTGTGTGTGTGTGTGTGTGTGTGCGTGTGTGTGTGTGTGTGTGTGTGTGTGTGTGTGTGTGTGTGTGTGTGTGTGTGTAGAACGTTCCATGGTGCATTCACTGACCTCCAGACCAACAGCTCGGTGCATGTTGAGCTCAGTGATGGTGTCCTGGCGGCTGGGAGGGGCTCTGCTCTGTGAGAGGAGCTTACTGATGGGGTTGACGTAGAACTGGGACACCTCAGGGCTGCTGTGGGGGGCGTCGTCCTGAGGCTCCACCTCCTCACTCCGAGGCTCCACCTCCTCACTGCAGTCAGTTAACAGACACACTGTAGCTTAGCAGCAATAAAACAGACTAATCATGAAGGTCTCACTGCTGCCCCAAGAGGTCACATGACGTATTACAGGGTTCCCACACTTTTTTTCACAATGATTTTTCAAAACCTTTCCAAAATATTTTACCAAATTTCCATGACTTAGTTCTGAAGCACAAAGATCTTTTTTTTCTGCATATGCATTTGCTGGTTTTTAGCGTACGCCAGCTGAAGTGATCTTATCTACGCAGTTTTATAAACGAGGTCAACAGTGAATTTGTGAGATCTGGTGATTCACTCTCAGATAACGCTGAACACATTTTAAACTTTACAAATAAAATACATATATTTCCAAAACTGTTAAAATATTCCATGACTTTTCAAGACTGAAAAATCGTTTTTTAAATTCCATAACCTTTCCAGAAATTGCATGACCGTGGGGACCCTGATATTATAACCATAGAGGGAGGAGTCAGAGGTTAGGGACTGTGTGTACCTGCGTCTGTGTCAGTGTGCAGTAGGGGTGGGAACCTCTGTGTACCTATCGATACGATATGCTATACAAAGCTCACGATAACGATTATCTCACGACATGACGATACTGCGATTGTCGATATATTGGTCAGAAATCAAACTACGATAATTATGACATAACTAGAAAAAAAAGATGAAGTGAAAAAATACATATTTATTTTATATCTCTGAAAGACAAATACAAAAAGTGTCCTATGAACAGTGACACTATTTTATTGCAACATTTCTGTAAATAAGTGTCAACACACCAATGTAAACTAATAAGTATCTATAATAGTGATTTATGTAAACAATAAAAATGGTCTTTATTATCAGTGACATCACTATAGTGAAAAATTACAGTGTGTAGTGAGTGTGTACCTGTGTCCGTTGTGTGCGTGTATCTGTGTCTGTGTAGTGTGTGTGTACCTGTGTCCGTTGTGTGTGTAGTGAGTGTGTACCTGTGTCTGTGTGTGTGTAGTGAGTGTGTACCTTTGTCTGTGTGTGAGTAGTGAGTGTGTACATGTGTCCGTTGTGTGTGTAAGGTGTTTACCTGTGTCCGTTGTGTGTGTCCATTTAGAACACTGCTGTACTGACTGCTGCTCATGTTCTTCAGCACCAACTTCTTAATGCTCTTCCTGCAGCACACACACACACACACACAGGTCACAGTGTATAGTGAAAAATTACAGTGTGTAGTGAGTGTGTACCTGTGTCCGTTGTGTCCGTGTATCTGTGTCTGTGTAGTGTGTGTGTACCTGTGTCCGTTGTGTGTGTAGTGAGTGTGTACCTGTGTCTGTGTGTGTGTAGTGAGTGTGTACCTTTGTCTGTGTGTGAGTAGTGAGTGTGTACCTTTGTCTGTGTGTGAGTAGTGAGTGTGTACTTGTGTCCGTTGTGTGTATAGTGTGTACATGTGTCCGTTGTGTGTGTAGTGAGTGTGTACCTTTGTCTGTGTGTGAGTAGTGAGTGTGTACTTGTGTCCGTTGTGTGTATAGTGTGTACATGTGTCCGTTGTGTGTGTAAGGTGTGTAGTGAGTGTGTACCTGTGTCCGTTGTGTGTGTAGTGAGTGTGTACCTTTGTGTGTGTGTGTGTAGTGAGTGTGTACATGTGTCCCTTGTTTGTGTGTAAGGTGTTTACCTGTGTCCGTTGTGTGTGTCCATTTAGAACACTGCTGTACTGACTGCTGCTCATGTTCTTCAGCACCAACTTCTTAATGCTCTTCCTGCAGCACACACACACACACACACACACACAGGTCACACACACACACACACACACACAGGACACACACACAACTACACACAGCTACAGTACCTGGGTATGAAGGAGGAGGAGGTGAGGAGGGGCTCGTCGTCCAGCAAATCAAACAGACAAGATTTGGAGTAGGCGGAGGAGAGGGGCAGGGCTTTGGGTCTCCTCCTGGAGGCGGGTCTTGGGGTCAGCTTGTAGTGGGTGGGTGTGGTCAGAGCCTTCTGAGCTGTGGGATTGGTGGGCTTCAAACGCTGTGGGGGAGAGCGAGTATGTGTGTGTGTGTGTGTTTGAAATCAGATTGTTGATACAATAAGAGTTTAAACATTAAAAAACATAACACATGGAAACATCAGTCAGTGAGACACTTTAACACATTCACTATGACTGTGTGTGTGTGTGTGTGTGTGTGTGTGTGTGTGTGTGTGTGTGTGAGACTGACCTCCTCCTTCTTGGTGTCACTCAAAGGGTTCCTGAACAGAGGAGAGTCTCCATATGGACTGTAAGCCAGATAACTGAGCTGCTGCTGTAACAACTGCTGCTGAGCTGCTGCTGCTGCTGCACTGAGATCACTGAGAGCTACACACACACACACAACTTTTATATACACACACATATATATATATATACACACTAACACATATATAACATATATTTACACACACATAACATTTATATACACACACACTAACACACACATTATTTTAGGTTAATAAATTGTTTTTATCTTGATTTTATTTGTCATCATTAAAAGCCTCTGTAAAAAAAATAACTATTTATTTTAATAGTTTAAAGCTATAGGAAGCCATTGTATAAGAGTCAAAGAGCCACATTAGGTGAGGAGCGAGAAAGAGTTGAGATGTGTATTCTGTGGGACGTGACGAAGCGCTCAGCCGCTCCGTATAAAATAGCGTTACCCTATACAAACTTGCACAGATGCGACCACAAAAAATTTTCCACTCACACACATTGAAAACATACTCGCATATGAGACCATTTTGGTCACAGTCTCGAGTCCTACATCTGAGGCTCTGCAGCCTGTGACACAGAAAGTTTTGTTTCCCTGTTACACGGACATGGAGGAGGAACATGTTTCCAACTAATTTTAAACTTTCTGTTATCCGTGTTCCACTGCCTTAAGCGTTCCATAAGTTCTGACCATAGACATTATATACGTAGACGCCGCATCGACTGTGGAGGAACACGTCAACAGCGCCGCCATCTTGGACCGTTGTTGGTGGAGGCAGCGGTGCATAGACATTATGAAAGAGAGGTTTTGTGGAGCCCATGGAAGTACGTCACGAAAGATGACGGGTTTGGGGCGAGCATCAGGAAACAGGCCAACGTGTTATTTGCTGTGAACAGGTGGATATAAAGTTTATGAAGATGTGTCATTAAAATACCTTTTGGGCTGCGGTGAGTGTGTGCACACACCCCATCCCCCTCCCCTTTTGCTGCGCGAGGCACCACGCTATTAATCTACCGGCTGCAATTCGTTCAATAAAATAATTTACGTCGGGTTTGCTTCGGGCTCGGGCCTACAGTTTAAGTTAATGGGTCAGGCTCAGGTCGGGTCGGACTTGATTTTTTGGGCCCGATCTAAACGTTACTCTGGTCATATGCTACAGATCTGAGCTGACAAGAAATAAATAGCGCCCCCCCTACTCCCAATGTAAAACAATGGCACTTTGTGGTGATGGGACGAAGTGCAACAAAAAAATCTGCAGGAAATGGGGTTTTTTTTTAAAAATAAATTCAAACATGGACAGCGGGCCAAAACCAATCGGCTGCAGGCTAACTTTGGCCCGCAGGCCCCAAATTGGACGTCCCTGGTTTTGTGTGACACCACTAGGCAGAGAAGTCCTTGCAGTAGTAAAAACTCAGCTTTGCATTTTATTGGTCTGGCAAACTCAGTTTTGCAGGTGTTCGCCCAAATATGTTTGAGTCTTAATCCTAGACTCTAAACGTTCCTTGTATGTAAATGTGTGTTTGATGCCCTTTGCCATAGAACGTTAAAACCAACTCACCAACTGGCTGCTGCGGAGGACCAAAGCCCAAAGTGCTGGTCCCAGTGTTAGAGCCTGAGGCTCCAAATGCTCCCATTGTTCCCAGTGTGGAGCCCAGTTCTTTCTGGTTGTTCCCAAAGAGAGAATGTCCTGGTCCCACTGCTGACACACACATAAACTAGTGTTATTATACACTGAACAAAAATATACACACAACACTTGTGTTTTTGCTCCCATTTTTCATGAGCTGAACTCAAAGACCTAAAACATTTTCTATAAACACGAGACATATTTCATTATACAGGTGTGGCTCAGAGTGGCCACAATAAAAGGCCCCTCTAAAAATGATCAGTTTAATCACAGCACAATGCCACAGATGTCGTTAGTTCTGAGGGAGCGTGTAATTATCATGCTGACTGCAGGAATGTCCACCAGAGCTGTGAATATTCATATCTCTACCATAAGACGTCCATAAAGGCGTTTCAGAGAATTAGGCAGTACATCCAACCGGCCTCACAATCACAGACCACGTGTAACCACACCAGTCCAGGACCTCCACATCCAGCATGTTCACCTCCATGAAGGTCTGAGACCAGCCAGCAGGACAGCTGCTGCTACAATCGCTTTGTATAACCAAAGAATTTCTGCTCAAACTGTCAGAAAGCATCTCAGGGAAGTTCATCTGCATGGTCGTTGTCCTCATCGGGGTCTCCACCTGACTGCAGTTTATCATCATAACCCACTTGAGTGGTTAAATGCTCCTGAGGCTGATTGTTGTGTCATTCATCCACGACCATCACCTCGTGTTGCAGCATGATAACGCTCGGCCCCGTGTTGCTAGGATCCAAACATAATTCCTGAAGCTGAAAACATCCCAGATGTTGAATGACCAGCACAGTCAGTGGTCATGTGACCCATTGAGCATGTTTAGGATGCTCTGATGGGCGGATACCACAGCGTGTTCCACTTCCTGCTAATATCCAGCAGCTTGGAGGAATGGACCAACATTCCATAGACCACAATCAATAACCTGATCAACTATATGCGAAGGAGATCTGTTGCACTATGGGAGGCTAATGGTTGTCCCACCAGATACACCCACAGACCCCCCAATAAAGCAAAACTGAACATTTTAGAGTGGCCTTTTATTGTGGCCACCCTGAGGCACACCTGTGCAATAATCATGCTGTCTAATCAGCATGTTGATATGCCACACCTGTGAGGTGGGATGGATTATCTCTGCTCATTAACACACATTTATCAACAATATTTGAGAGAAATATGTCTTTAGTGTTTATAGACAATGTTTTAGATCTTTGAGTTTACCTCATGAAAATAAAAATAAACTATTGCGTTTATATTTTTGTTCAGTGTATGACTGGACCAGATGAACCTGGTGCTCAGAAACCCTTACCAGTGCCAAAGCTGGTTCCCAGTCCAGTTTCTAGTCCACCAGTGGTCGTTTTGTTCCCAAACAAACTTCCTGCAGCTGGATTTGCCCCAGAACCTTCAGAAAAACAAGAGGAATCATCCACTCATCCTGTTATTGTCCAATGAGCATCGTGTGTGTGTGTGTGTGTGTGCGCGCTGAGTGAACGATGTGATCTGACCACACACAGCATTGAACCCACTAATCATTCAAAAACAGATGTTAATAATATCACAGATAACAAAGAAACATCTGAATGTTTTTGTCAATATGTACAGAATCATTTGGTCTCATGGAGGTCAGTCATTATTAAAAGTGTTCCACTCTCAATAATATGTCTCTAAAACAACATCTATATTAATTTCCCATTATTTCATTGGTTTTTAAAGAAAGTTGTATTTATTCTATTTCTATATGAGCAGCACAATCAACAATTAATTCCTCTTTAAAACAGCACAACTTATGTTCAAAACTAAAATAATCAATTTTCTGTTCATATTCAGAGCAGAGGGAAAGTGTTTAGAATAAATATGTAGATACGTCTTTGTTGTATTACAGTTTGAGGCTGATCAATATGTTGCATTACTCATATGTTCAATCAACTAATATTTGGAGATCGTTTCTCACTGAAAATACCATTAGGCTAATTAATTACATCAATAATTTTGAATCAGATTTGATCTTGTGTGCTTACAGAATATTATTATTATATATTGTTCCCTGGCAGGAGGTACAATTCAGAGACAAATGTCACTGTGGGGCTACAATGTATCTGACATGACATTATTACATGGTTAGGGTTAAAGGTCAGAAGAGGAACCACTGAGTTACATTAACAATGCTTGGACTAATAATCTCTCTAATAAGTTCTGTCTAGTAACAAGGTTAAGGAAATACAGTTCAAAATGATTGACAGGCTTCTAATTACACCACTGTTACTGAATAGATTCAATCCTTCTTTTACAAAGTATAGTAATAAATATAAGGTCATTGAGGGGACATACTTCCACTGTATCTTTGACTGTCCTTTCATTAAAATGTTTTGGGAAAATGTACATAAAGAAATTTCTGTAATATTTGGTAAAAATGTAGATCTTAGGCCTGTATTTTGTATTCTTGGTTTGTTGTTGAAGCTCCTTGATGTCCTTTTGTTTGGTGCTAGAAGATGTATTTTACTTAAATAGATCTCTGACAAACCTCCTCAGCTCTCAATGTGGGTACAAAGTATAATAGAACTCTTACCCCTGGAGCCAATGACCTACTGGCTCAAGGTCAAACACTCTTTGTTTTATAAAATATGGGACCTGTTTCTAACTTATGTCAGACTACAGAAAACACAGACTGTGTGAAGAGGCGTTTATGGTCTTAGATGGACAGATAATCCTAAAGAGACTCGTTCAACATATTTTAGACCTTTGATCAAGAGGAAAAGCTGTAACTCTTTAGTGCCTGAAGTCTTGGCTATGTAGCCATTTTATTTGTAATATTTTAATAATCTCTTGTTATTGTAATAACATTTACTCTTATTCATGTGTTTTTGTTTTTTTTCACGCTTTTGTGATACATGCATGCTTAATTTTGTATTATGTGGGTTGGTGATAGTTTTTGCTTTTTATTGCCTGCACTGTTTAAAAGATGCTAATTGATGTAAATGTTTCTTGCTTTTTGTCTTTAAATTGAAAAATAATAAAGATATCTTTAAAAAAAAAAAAACAATGCTTGGACTGTGTGTAACTGTGATGGGTGTGTGTCAGCTCATCATCCTGAGCTAACTGCTGAATCATGTCAGAGTTTAGACGTACCAAAAGTAGACGTGTTGTTTCCCGTTCCCGGGGTGAGAGCAGGCTTGTTTCCAAACAGTCCGGTACCAAAGGAGGGGGCGCTGGTGGTGGTGGTGCCAAACCCAGCACTTTTATTCCCAAACTGACTTGGCTATAAGGACAGACAGTTAGCTCCACCCACCGGCCTGTTTCTGTGTTAAATACACATGAGATTGTACCTGTGTGCCCGTGTTTCCAAAGCCGGGGTTGGTTTGTCCGAACAATCCGGTGGCCGCGCCGAATCCAGAGGCGGTGCTGGTCTGAGCCGCTCCAAACAGACCCCCGGCCTGAGACGCTGCAGTGTTACCGAACAGACCCTGAACACACCACACACGGGCCAAAAAGGTGCTTGTTGATATTGGTACATTTAGGAACAGATCTATTCTTTATATGATCAAAGCAGGGCCTCACGTTGAACTTGACCGTTGTCCCCGGTTGTTGTTGTTGCTGCTGCTGCTGTTGCTGAGTCGAGGTAAAGCCGGAGCCTCCAAATAGAGACGTGGCTCCTCCTCCTAACGGATTTGAGGTGGCGTTGGCGGCGCCAAACAAACCTCCGCCACCACTGCTGGTGCTGGTACCAAAACCTGAGAACACAGAAGACTCACTCAGACACGTCCACAGAAACTAGAACCTACACAGTGCAGAGCTTTTGTAGAGCCCATGGAAGTACGTGACGAAAGATGACGGGTTTGGGGCGAGCGTCAGGAAACAGGCCAACGTGTTATTTGCTGTGAACAGGTGGATATAAAGTTTATGAAGATGTGATTTAGAATGTGAAAGTTACAGAGACCTGAGTTCAGGTCTCATTTTCTCGCTCAGTTGTCGGTTCGGCCTCCATTTTTAACTTTTATTTTTCTTCTTCTTTTTAACTTTTTTTTTTAATCTCTATTACATTAACATAATTTTTTAATAAACAAACACTTCTATATTGTTGTGGTATAATTTCTAAATTGATTTCTGCTAGTAGTGGGACAGGATATTAACAGTGTTGTGTTTAGTTGTTCAGCGTTCACAGTCACTGATGATTATTTGCCATGGCCCTGAAGGCATCATGGTTATGTACAGCTTTCTCTGCCTATGTGTGTCTTTGTTTACATGTGTTCTGAGTGTTGATTGGCTGGGAGGCTGGGGAAAGGGCAGGTGTAAGTAGGAAAAGAGTGAACAATTGTGTTCCCATGGTAGTGTGAGTGTATGACAGTGTAAGACGGTTCTTTGTGTGTTTGATTGTTTATTTTTGGCGTGTTACTACGACCTCCATTAAATCCAGTAAAACTGTGATTACGGCTCGAATCATGTCATTAAAATACCTTTTGGGCTGCGGTGAGTGTGTGCACACACCCCATCCCCGCCCCCCCTTTGCTGCGCGAGGCACCACGCTATTAATCTACCGGCTGCAATACGTTCAATAAAATAATTTACGTCGGGTTTGCTTCGGGCTCGGGCCTACAGTTTAAGTTAATGGGTCAGGCTCAGGTCGGGTCGGACTTGATTTTTTGGGCCCGATCTAAACGCTACTCTGGTCATATGCTACAGATCTGAGCTGACAAGAAATAAATAGCGCCCCCCCTACTCCCAATGTAAAACAATGGCACTTTGTGGTGATGGGAGGAAGTGCAACAAAAAAATCTGCAGGAAATGGGGGATTTTTTTTAAAATAATTTCAAACATGGACAGCGGGCCAAAACCAATCGGCTGCAGGCTAACTTTGGCCCGCAGGCCCCAAATTGGACGTCCCTGGTTTTGTGTGACACCACTAGGCAGAGAAGTCCTTGCAGTAGTAAAAACTCAGCTTTGCATTTTATTGGTCTGGCAAACTCAGTTTTGCAGGTGTTCGCCCAAATATGTTTGAGTCTTAATCCTAGACTCTAAACGTTCCTTGTATGTAAATGTGTGTTTGAGGCCCTTTGCCATAGAACGTTAAAACCAACTCACCAACTGGCTGCTGCGGAGGACCAACGCCCAAAGTGCTGGTCCCAGTGTTAGAGCCTGAGGCTCCAAATGCTCCCATTGTTCCCAGTGTGGAGCCCAGTTTGTTCTGGTTGTTCCCAAAGAGAGAATGTCCTGGTCCCACTGCTGACACACACATAAACTAGTGTTATTATGCACTGAACAAAAATATACACACAACACTTGTGTTTTTGCTCCCATTTTTCATGAGCTGAACTTAAAGATCTAAAACATTTTCTATAAACACGAGACATATTTCATTATACAGGTGTGCCTCAGAGTGGCCACAATAAAAGGCCACTCTAAAAATGATCAGTTTAATCACAGCACAATGCCACAGATGTCGTTAGTTCTGAGGGAGCGTGTAATTATCATGCTGACTGCAGGAATGTCCACCAGAGCTGTGAATATTCATTTCTCTACCATAAGACGTCCATAAAGGCGTTTCAGAGAATTAGGCAGTACATCCAACCGGCCTCACAATCACAGACCACGTGTAACCACACCAGTCCAGGACCTCCACATCCAGCATGTTCACCTCCATGAAGGTCTGAGACCAGCCAGCAGGACAGCTGCTGCTACAATCGCTTTGTATAACCAAAGAATTTCTGCTCAAACTGTCAGAAAGCATCTCAGGGAAGTTCATCTGCATGGTCGTTGTCCTCATCGGGGTCTCCACCTGACTGCAGTTCATCATCATAACCCACTTGAGTGGTTAAATGCTCCTGAGGCTGATTGTTGTGTCATTCATCCACGACCATCACCTCGTGTTGCAGCATGATAATGCTCGGCCTCGTGTTGCTAGGATCCAAACATAATTCCTGAAGCTGAAAACATCCCAGATGTTGAATGACCAGCACAGTCAGTGGTCATGTGACCCATTGAGCATGTTTAGGATGCTCTGATGGGCGGATACCACAGCGTGTTCCACTTCCTGCTAATATCCAGCAGCTTGGAGGAATGGACCAACATTCCATAGACCACAATCAATAACCTGATCAACTATATGCGAAGGAGATGTGTTGCACTATGGGAGGCTAATGGTTGTCCCACCAGATACACCCACAGACCCCCCAATAAAGCAAAACTGAACATTTTAGAGTGGCCTTTTATTGTGGCCACCCTGAGGCACACCTGTGCAATAATCATGCTGTCTAATCAGCATGTTGATATGCCACACCTGTGAGGTGGGATGGATTATCTCTGCTCATTAACACACATTTATCAACAATATTTGAGAGAAATATGTCTTTAGTGTTTATAGACAATGTTTTAGATCTTTGAGTTTACCTCATGAAAATAAAAATAAACTATTGCGTTTATATTTTTGTTCAGTGTATGACTGGACCAGATGAACCTGGTGCTCAGAAACCCTTACCAGTGCCAAAGCTGGTTCCCAGTCCAGTTTCTAGTCCACCAGTGGTCGTTTTGTTCCCAAACAAACTTCCTGCAGCTGGATTTGCCCCAGAACCTTCAGAAAAACAAGAGGAATCATCCACTCATCCTGTTATTGTCCAATGAGCATCGTGTGTGTGTGTGTGTGTGTGCGCGCTGAGTGAACGATGTGATCTGACCACACACAGCATTGAACCCACTAATCATTCAAAAACAGATGTTAATAATATCACAGATAACAAAGAAACATCTGAATGTTGTTGTCAATATGTACAGAATCATTTGGTCTCATGGAGGTCAGTCATTATTAAAAGTGTTCCACTCTCAATAATATGTCTCTAAAAACAACATCTATATTAATTTCCCATTATTTCATTGGTTTTTAAAGAAAGTTGTATTTATTCTATTTCTATATGAGCAGCACAATCAACAATTAATTCCTCTTTAAAACAGCACAACTTATGTTCAAAACTAAAATAATCAATTTTCTGTTCATATTCAGAGCAGAGGGAAAGTGTTTAGAATAAATATGTAGCTACGTCTTTGTTGTATTACAGTTTGAGGCTGATCAATATGTTGCATTACTCATATGTTCAATCAACTAATATTTGGAGATCGTTTCTCACTGAAAATACCATTAGGCTAATTAATTACATCAATAATTCTGAATCAGATTTGATCTTGTGTGCTTACAGAATATTATTATTATATATTGTTCCCTGGCAGGAGGTACAATTCAGAGACAAATGTCACTGTGGGGCTACAATGTATCTGACATGACATTATTACATGGTTAGGGTTAAAGGTCAGAAGAGGAACCACTGAGTTACATTAACAATGCTTGGACCAATAATCTCTCTAATAAGTTCTGTCTACTAACAAGGTTAAGGAAATACAGTTCAAAATGATTGACAGGCTTCTAATTACACCACTGTTACTGAATAGATTCAATCCTTCTTTTACAAAGTATAGTAATAAATATAAGGTCATTGAGGGGACATACTTCCACTGTATCTTTGACTGTCCTTTCATTAAAATGTTTTGGGAAAATGTACATAAAGGAATTTCTGTAATATTTGGTAAAAATGTAGATCTTAGGCCTGTATTTTGTATTCTTGGTTTGTTGTTGAAGCTCCTTGATGTCCTTTTGTTTGGTGCTAGAAGATGTATTTTACTTAAATAGATCTCTGACAAACCTCCTCAGCTCTCAATGTGGGTACAAAGTATAATAGAACTCTTACCCCTGGAGCCAATGACCTACTGGCTCAAGGTCAAACACTCTTCATTCTATAAAATATGGGACCTGTTTCTAACTTATGTCAGACTACAGAAAACACAGACTGTGTGAAGAGGCGTTTATGGTCTTAGATGGACAGATAATCCTAAAGAGACTCGTTCAACATATTTTAGACCTTTGATCAAGAGGAAAAGCTGTAACTCTTTAGTGCCTGAAGTCTTGGCTATGTAGCCATTTTATTTGTAATATTTTAATAATCTCTTGTTATTGTAATAATTTTTACTCTTATTCATGTGTTTTTGTTTTTTTTTTATGGTTCTGTGATACACACGTGCTTAATTTTGTATTATGTGGGTTGGTGATAGTTTTTGCTTTTTATTGCCTGCACTGTTTAAAAGATGGTAATTGATGTAAATGTTTCTTGCTTTTTGTCTTTAAATTGAAAAATAATAAAGATATCTTTAAAAAAAAAAAAACCAATGCTTGGACTGTGTGTAACTGTGATGGGTGTGTGTCAGCTCATTATCCTGAGCTAACTGATGAATCATGTCAGAGTTTAGACGTACCAAAAGTAGACGTGTTGTTTCCCGTTCCCGGGGTGAGAGCAGGCTTGTTTCCAAACAGTCCGGTACCAAAGGAGGGGGCGCTGGTGGTGGTGGTGCCAAACCCAGCACTTTTATTCCCAAACTGACTTGGCTATAAGGACAGACAGTTAGCTCCACCCACCGGCCTGTTTCTGTGTTAAATACACATGAGATTGTACCTGTGTGCCCGTGTTTCCAAAGCCGGGGTTGGTTTGTCCGAACAATCCGGTGGCCGCGCCGAATCCAGAGGCGGTGCTGGTCTGAGCCGCTCCAAACAGACCCCCGGCCTGAGACGCTGCAGTGTTACCGAACAGACCCTGAACACACCACACACATGGGCCAGTTAGGAAGTGGGTCACCCCTGAACCCTAAACCACTTCCTGTTTGTCATTGTAAATGAGAACCTGCTCAGTGACTTATCTGATTAAATAAAGTTTAAAAAAGGTGCTTGTTGATATTGGTACATTTAGGAACAGATCTATTCTTTATATGATCAAAGCAGGGCCTCACGTTGAACTTGACCGTTGTCCCCGGTTGTTGTTGTTGCTGCTGCTGCTGTTGCTGAGTCGAGGTAAAGCTGGAGCCTCCAAATAGAGACGTGGCTCCTCCTCCGAACGGATTTGAGGTGGCGTTGGCGGCGCCAAACAAACCTCCGCCACCGCTGCTGGTGCTGGTACCAAAACCTGAGAACACGGAAGACTCACTCAGACACGTCCACAGAAACTAGAACCTACACAGTGCAGAGGTTCTCAACTGCAGCAGGACCATGACTCAGCAACACACACAGGAAACAGATTGGAACAGAACAGCACTGCTTCTGTTATAAACTAATTAACTGTAATGTGTAGCATGAGGAGATGCTCATTCATAAATAAATCTCCTTCAAAATAAAATAAAACACCAAATGGGTCCCAGCCCCTGAGTTGAGAACCTCTGCTAAGGATACTAAAGGTTCCTGACTTCCAAATGATGTGGGCTTGTTGGCGCTGAAGGCATTGTTGGGCTGAGAAAAGAGCCCGCCCCCTGCCTCGCCCCCCGTGTTTCCAAACAGGCTGGAGGCTCCGCTTGCCGCCCCAAACCCAAATCCAGCGCTGGTGGAGGAGGTGACTGGCTGGGAGAAGTTAGTTGACCCAAAAAGTCCGCCTGGAGAACAAGAAGAAGAAAACACGTTAGCGCGAGCGTAAGAGCTAAAGGTACAACCAGCTCACTGCTCCCTCATTGGCTGAAGGAGAGACATGTGATAGACCAGGGTGGTATTCCATAAAGGAGGGTTAACAAACTCTGAGTCTATCCATAAACTCTGGGTCAACATACCCCGCGATGTAAACTCTGGGTATCAGATTCTATTACAGCTGGTATGAAGTGGATCAATCAACCCTGAGTATGTAAACCTTGGGTTATTTACGTGCACAAGCGCGATAAAAAAACTGCTGGTGATGAGACGGTGCACGCTCACGCAACTTTGCTGCGGGTAATGCAACGTTGAATAAGCTGAGTAAAAACACCAATGAGCTCCTTTGGAGTACACACGGTCCGCTATGAACCGAGTCAGACATAACGAGTCGATTACTGAGTGCACGCTACACATTGAGAGCAGCAGTAAAAATGTCAAACGTGCTGAGCTCAGCAATAGAGCGTACACACTCATCAGAATCATCATGGAGGGACCAGAACTGATGGACCATGATACCAGGACAGATGTTCAGCTGTGGTTCTACCACAGCAGGGGTCTGCTACCTGTGGTTCCGGGGCCTAATGTGGCCCTTTGACTCTTATACAATGGCTCCCTCTAGCTTTAAAAAACTATTGAATTAAATAGTTATTTTTTAGAGAGGTTATTAATGATTTATGATAAATAAAATCATGATATAACAATTTATTAACCTAAAATAAATCACGTTGTACAATGACTCAGCACATTCCTACTTCACCTCCTACAACATCTACAGACCATCAACTTTCCTGCACCTGTGGCTAACCTTAAGTTTTAAATTCCTGGTAAATAACTAAACCAACAAAAACACTATTCTGGAAGAAAATAGAGATTTTAATTGTGTGGGAACAGATTCATTTAACCACCAATGTACAGGTTAAATATGTATGTTTTATGTGTGGCAAGAAATGAGTAATTAGCATGTGTTTATCACATGATCATGTATTATCATATTCATGTTACTTTTTGTAGACTTTCATATACATTAACTATCAAAATTTTCTTTATATAACATTGTGTTCATGTAAACTGAGATGTGTAAGAATTTGAAGATGAAGATACTGTTTTATTTATTGATGTCAATTTATTTTATTTTAAACTGTTTTTAAGTTTTCATTTACATGATCAATATAAATCAAATGAAATCAAACATTATTCTATATAATTATAACTGTATATAATGTAATACACTGTATTGTTGTCATAGAGAAGGTATTTATGGCTCCAGGAGGACTTTAATCCAGGTGAGATGAGGTTAAATGGTTCCTTGTAGAGTAAAGGTTGCAGACCCCTGACCAGGGGAAGAGGGTTAGGAGACCCCACTATCAGAGCTGGACCCTCTGAATTTAATTCATGGGTGAAACAATGCAGATATGTTGGTTATGCTAATGTTAGCTTAATTCCTGAACAGCAGTTCTGTAAAATAAACAGAATACATGTAACCTGATGTTATGATTTAATTTTATTTAAAAAAAAAAAAATAGTTACATCTTTTAAAATGATATAAAATAAATGACCTGTTATTTCAGCCACTGATTGTTGCAGAAAAACTTAATATCGACACTAAAACATATCTTGAGTCATTGTCAATTTTTACTTCATACAAAACTATGGTACGCCATTTAAGTCAACTATTCATTAGCATGCATGGCTATGCTGTGTACTACCCCCACCCCTGCTCCAAAAAAATGGAAAAAAAAGGTGGAACCAAATTCTGGATACTGGATACGTTATTGTAGAGCCCTGATCATGTAGTCACTGTGGTCTGGACGTCCAAAAACGACGTATTCTAAACATCATAAAATGATAACCCAGGTAGGATTCAAACCCCTGACTCCACCTTGAAGTGCACTTCCTTTCCCTTTGCACCACACACACACACACTATCCTAACAGGTATATAACAGTTGTAACGTCCACAATGACACTGCTCTTTGATCTTTTTAAGACATGATGTACAGATGCTGGTCATATAATTAGAATATCATGAAAAAGTTGATTTATTTCAGTAATTCTATTCAAAAAGTGAAACTTGTTTATTATATTATTTCATTTCACACAAACTGATATATTTTAAATGTTTATTTATTTTAATGTTGATGATTATAACTGAAAACTCATGAAAATCCCAAATTCATTATCCTAGAAAATTCAAATATTACTAAAACTGATACAGATTTGTAGAAATGTTGACCAACTGAAAAGTATGAAGATGAAAAGTATGATCATGTACTCAGTACTTAGTTGGTTTTGTCTGAATTACTGCAGCAATGGGCGTGGCATGGAGTGGGTCAGTCTGTGGTAGTGCTCAGGTGTTATGAGAGCCCAGGTTGATCTGATAGTGACCTTCAGCTCTTCTGCATTGTTGGGTCTGGTGTCTCACATCTTCCTCTTCACAAAACCTCATAGATGTTCTATGGGGTGAAGGTCAGGCCAGTTTGGTGACCAATCAAGAACAGGGATACCATGGTCCTTAAACCAGGTACTGGTAGCTTTGGCACTGTGTGCAGGTGTTAGGTCCTGTTAGAAAATGAAATGTGCATCTCCATAAAGTTGGTCAGCAGCAGGAAGCATGAAGTGCTCTAAAACTTACTGGTAGACGTCTACATTGACCTTGGACCTAAGAAACCACAGTGGACCAACACCAGCACATGACATGGCACCCCAAACCATCACTGACTGTGTAAACTTGACACTCCACCTCAAGCAACATGGATTCTGTTCCTCTCCTCTCTTCCTCCAGACTCTGGGACCTTGATCTCCAAAGGACATGCTAAATGTACTTTGATCAGAGAAAATCACTTTGGACCACTCAGCAGCAGTCCAGTCCTTTTTGTTTTTAGCCCAGACGAGACGCTTCTGACGCTGTCTCTAGTTCAGTGTCTTGACACCAGGAATACTACAGCTGAAACCATGTCTTAAATACATCTGTACGTGGTGGTTCTTGAAGCACTGACTCCAGCTACAGTCACTCTTTGTGAATCTCCTCCACATGTTTGAATGGGTTTAGTTTCACAATCCTCTCCAGGAGGCGTGGTTATCACTATTGTTTGTAGACTTTTTTCCACCACATCTTTTCCTTTTCTTCACCTCTCTATTAATGTGTTTGGACACAGAGCTCTGTGAACATCCAGCCTATTTAACCATGACCTTTGTGTCTGGTCCTCCTTGTTCAAGGTGTCAGTGGTCGTCTTTTGGAAAACTGTCAGGTCAGCAGTTTTCTCCATGATTGTGTAGACCTACAGAACTAGACTGGAGAACATCTAAAGGTCTTTGAAGAACACCAGGCGTCTTCAATATTTAACCTCTCCATAATCTTCTAATTTTCTGAGATACTCAATTTGAGGTTTTCATAAGTTGTCAGTTATAATCATCAACATTGCAATAAATAAACACTTTAAATATATCAGTCTGTGTGAAATTAATGTGTACATTATACAAGTTTCACGTTTTAAAAGAAATTACTGAAAAACATCAACTTTTTCATGATATTCTAATTTCATGACCAGCACCTGTAAATGTGGAGCCTTAAAATGTATTAAAAGTGTATCATGTCATATTTAAGGGGTAAATGTTCCTTTACATTATCCACAGGTTTATATCCAGTGAACTTTACTACAGACATCAGTAGGTGTTTTAATACAGATCAAACTTTCTGATTGGATGATTGATCTATCAGAGCCTTTCACTAAATGATCTGCATCACCAACGTTATAAAGAAAACCAACATCAGAGAAGAGTGTCATTGTTCATTAAAGTGTTCAGGTGGGCGGAGCCAGGTGGGCAGAGCCAGTAGAAACCCAGGGTTTCTTAAACAAAACCTGCCAGTGAGTAGGTTCAGTTCATGGAGAACGTTACCATGGTTACAGACTCAGAGTAGAACTAACCTCACTTTATAAAACCACAAACTCAGAGTATGAACATAACCTGCTTTCTGGAACACCCCTCAGATCAGATGAGACAGTTCAGTTCTTAACAATAGAAGCCCGACTCACCTGGTTTGTTCTGCGTAGAGCCGAACACGCCCCCGCTGTTGGTGGTCGTCCCAAACGCTGATGTCCCAAAGCTGTTCGTGGTTCCAAAGCCTGCGTCTGCACACACACACACACACTTATAAAACCAGTCCAGACACCCCCACAGGTCAGCGGTCAGAAGACTTACTCTGCTGTCCAAACGTAGACGAGGCTCCGAAGGCTCCCGTTCCCCCCCCAAAGGGAGTAGCAAAGGACTTGTTGAACATGCTGCCTGACTGCAGGACCGTACCAACTCTGCACACAGGAGGGGCTTTGGTCAACATCACACAGGGAGGGGGCCACATTTACAACAATTATAATGTGCTGACACCAGGGGCCTCATTTACACAGGCTTGCGTGAAAAAAGCGTACGTCTCAATCCAGAGACAGGCGTACGCTTGTAAAAATTCTGATGTTTTTGGGGGTTAAGGTTAAAATAAATGGAAATCACTAGACTAATATGTAGCAAGTGCTGCTAATGCTAAACCACTTTAAACAAAGTAAAAAGACTGACTAAAATAACTTTTTGTTTGAGGATAATTGTGTTGGAACCAGTTTGATAAATTGCTTACAGTATTTTTTTTAAATGTTTAAAAAGTATTCTAATGATCTTTTATCCCTTTTTTCCCATTGAGGGCGATGATTATAAGTAAGTGGATTGGTTTATTTTATTGGTAAAAAACTTGAAAAATGGTCCAAATGATCGGAATGAAAAAAATTACGACAAAATCGTGATCTTACGAAGAAAGAATTGTGATGATTTATTTTACCATATCACTCACCCTAGTGGAAGGGGCCTAAATGTGCAGATAGGAGAGAGTGTCACAGTTATGGGACACAACCCTAGGCTTGATTACATCTATAGAACTATATTATGGTAGATTCACCTTATTTTAACTGACCCGTTACATACAGTCATGTTGAAGGGTTAACTGGGTTCTGATTGTGTTAAAACAGTGATTAAAAGCGTTTTAACGCGTAAAATTATTAGAAGTAATAAACCTTTCCCTCTTTTTACAGCAAAGAGAACACTTTAATATTTCATTGTTGAATTCATGTTTTTAATTATGCAAAATGTTGCCATTGATTATAAACCACTTACTGTTTGTACTTTCTAAATATCTAAAGAACATCCCCACTAAAACACTAATAAACACCATTAAAACACTAATAAACACCACTAAAACACAAAAAATTACATTAAAACACAAAAAAATTACATTAAAACACTAACAAACACCATTAAAACACTAATAAATAACATTAAAACACTAACAAACACCATTAAAACACTAACAAACATTAAAACACTAATAAACAACATTAAAACAGTAATAAATAACATTAAAACACTAATAAACACCATTAAAACACTAATAAACACCATTAAAACACTAATAAACAACAGGAGCCATGTTGAAAGTCTCAGGTCATTCTGAGCCTGATTCACAGAGATATTTGAGGAACACACACACACACACATATACATATATATATATATATACATGTAAATCATACGTGTAAATCAGAAAGACACAAACGAAAGCTCTGAAGCTGCATGTGAGCATGTGTCTGTGTGCGCATGCCTCTGCTACAGGAGAACAACACTCACAGACACGTAGGCACAGTTAGCTTAGCATGTCGGCAGTAATACACATAAAAAGAGAGCAAAGGATCGCAATTTGTAATATTCCTATAACGCAAAAATAAGTCCTGGTGGAGCTGCAAACGAAACGCTCCGTTATTCACCATAAGAAACCAGCACACCACTGAGTATGCAGCATTTAAAGCTAGAAATCAAGCTATATATATATATATATATATATATATATATATATATATATATATATATATATATATATATATATATATATATATAAAGCCTATTTTAATTTTAATAATATGTATTATTATTTTTATTACTCACCTTAGTTATAAACGTTGCTCACTGAGGACACCTGCTGGTCAATATTTAGGTTGTGTTTAGTGCAGTCACTCCTGTAGATTCTATACAGCTTTCAACTTATCCTGAGTTACCATGACTACCTGTCAACACTGAGCTGTTCTACAAACTTGCATTTAAGACAAGTATGAAATAATTTATGAACGATATCATTGCAGTCCAAACAAATCTGAAGTTGCCCCCCTAAACCAAGCAGGAGCCATGTTGAAAGTCTCAGGTCATTCTGAGTCTGATTCACAGATATATTTGAGGAACACACACACACACACACACACATATATATATATATATGTGTGTGTAAATCATATGAGTAAATGGATCAGAAAGACAATTGAAAGCTCTGAAGCTGCATGTGAGCATGTGTCTGTGCATGCCTCTGCTACAGGAGAACAACACTCACGGACACGTAGGCAGGGTTAGCTTAGCATGTCGGCAGTAATACACATAAAAAGAGAGCAAAGGATCGCAATTTGTAATTCCTATAATGCAAAAATAAGTCCTGGTGGAGCTGCAAACAAAACACTCCGTTATTCACCATAAGAAACCAGCACACCACTGAGTATGCAGCATTTAAAGCTAGAAATCAAGCTAATGCTAAAGCTAAGCTCGCGCGGGCTGCTGTTGCGAACTTATATTACTGCTGGTGTTGAATTATTCTACAATATTCATTCATTATAACAGTAAAGTAGAGCATCTTAAGTTCATCTACTGCAGTAATTCAACCAGTAGAAAATGATGTGAACACCTGATTATGCATGAAAAAAAATACCATTTTATACCGTGAACCTGTTAGAAGTTTGAAAAATACCGTATACATATATATATACATATACACACACACACACACACACACACTAATATAGAAGTATGTATAGCTATAATAAAGTGGGAGGTTCAGTAGCTTTTCATTAATGGTTAAATTAAAAGACTTGTTTGAACGTGTGATGTCAGGGACACATTTAATTTTGTTGTGAAATGTGTACAGTCATATCTATTGCATTTTCACATATTTTGGCTTCTAGAAAGGACAACCACCGGCGTCTGGCCAACTTTACCATCTTTTTACGACGCTTGATTTGAAGTTTTTATGTGCGTTATAAATCTCATCTATAGCTGCTGCTGTAGCTGACCTCCATGTTTTTATAACTTTGTAGCAGTACCAACGTGCTTTAGGCTTCAGTCCGTGTTTCAAACAAAAGATGAAGCAGTGATGGTGCGTTCAATGTGCCTCAGAAACACAGGATAGAATTGAATACAACTTGAAAAAAATCACCCCGCAACCCTGAAAACAGGAACAAGCAGGTCAGAACATGGATGTTTGATGGATGGATGAAAAAATCGATGTAATTATGGATTTTACCGATGGAGGCACGCAGTGACCGATGCATCTCAAATTCACCCGTAAAATGTACCGATGCTGAATGAATTGATTGCATCACAAACGTTTGTATCTGGATACTAATTCGTAATTTTCACATGATTAGTGCAGAGCACAATATTTAGCACTGTATATATATATATATATATATATATATATATATATATATATATATATATATATAGTGAAAGCCTATTTTAATTTTAATAATATGTATTATTATTTTTATTACTTAGTTATAAACGTTGCTCACTGAGGACACTTGCTGGTCAGTATTTAGGTTGTGTTTAGTGCA
>NW_021145248.1:0-30556 GCF_900634775.1 Gouania willdenowi | reverse complement strand
TCAGTGAGCAACGTTTATAACTAAGGTGAGTAATAAAAATAATAATACATATTATTAAAATTAAAATAGGCTTTCACTATATATATATATATATATATATATATATATATATATATATATATATATATAGCCTATATTACAGTGCTAAATATTGTGCTCTGCACTAATCATGTGAAAATTAATCAATACGAATTAGTATCCAGATACAAACGTTTGTGATGCAATCAATTCATTCAGCATCGGTACATTTTACGGGTGAAATTGAGATGCATCGGTCACTGCGTGCCTCCATCGGTAAAATCCATAATTACATCGATTTTTTTTCATCCATCCATCATCCATCCATGTTCTGACCTGCTTGTTCCTGTTTTCAGGGTTGAGGGGTGATTTTTTTCGAGTTGTATTCAATTCTATCCTGTGTTTCTGAGGCACATTGAACGCACCATCACTGCTTCATCTTTTGTTTGAAACACGGACTGAAGCCTAAAGCACGTTGCTACTGCTACAAAGTTATAAAAACACGGAGGTCAGCTACAGCAGCAGCTATAGATGAGATTTATAACGCACATAAAAACTTCAAATCAAGCGTCGTAGAAAGATGGTGAAGTTGGCCAGACGCCGGTGGTTGTCCTTTCTAGAAGCCAAAATATGTGAAAATGCAATAGATATGACTGTACACATTTCACAACAAAATTAAATGTGTCCCTGACATCACACGTTCAAACAAGTCTTTTAATTTAACCATTGATGAAAAGCTACTGAACCTCCCACTTTATTATAGCTATACATACTTCTATATTAGTGTGTGTGTGTGTGTGTGTGCGTGTGTGCGTGTGTGTGTATACGGTATTTTTCAAACTTCTAACAGTTTCGCTGTATAAAATGGTATTTTTTTTCATGCATAATCAGGTGTTCACATCATTTTCTACTGGTTGAATTACTGCAGTAGATGAACTTAGGATGCTCTACTTTACTGTTATAATGAGTGAATATTGTAGAATAATTCAACACCAGCAGTAATATAAGTTCGCAACAGCAGCCCGCGCGAGCTTAGCTTTAGCATTAGCTTGATTTCTAGCTTTAAATGCTGCATACTCAGTGGTGTGCTGGTTTCTTATGGTGAATAACGGAGCGTTTTGTTTGCAGCTCCACCAGGACTTATTTTTGCGTTATAGGAATTACAAATTGCGATCCTTTGCTCTCTTTTTATGTGTATTACTGCCGACATGCTAAGCTAACCCTGCCTACGTGTCCTTGAGTGTTGCTCTCCTGTAGCAGAGGCATGCGCACACAGACACATGCTCACATGCAGCTTCAGAGCTTTCAATTGTGTCTTTCTGATCCATTTACTCATATGATTTACACATATATATATATATATATATATATATATATATATATATATATATATATATATATATATATATATGTGTGTGTGTGTTCCTCAAATATATCTGTGAATCAGGCTCAGAATGACCTGAGACTTTCAACATGGCTCCTGTTGTTTATTAGTGTTTTAATGGTGTTTATTAGTGTTTTAATGTTATTTATTAGTGTTTTAATGTTGTTCATTAGTGTTTTAATGTTTGTTAGTGTTTTAATGGTGTTTGTTAGTGTTTTAATGGTGTTTATTAGTGTTTTAATGTTATTTATTAGTGTTTTAATGTTATTTATTAGTGTTTTAATGGTGTTTGTTAGTGTTTTAATGGTGTTTATTTGTGTTTTAATGGTGTTTTTTTGTGTTTTAGTGGAGTGTATTAGTGTTTTAATGTTATTTATTAGTGTTTTAATGTTGTTCATTAGTGTTTTAATGTCTGTTAGTGTTTTAATGGTGTTTGTTAGTGTTTTAATGGTGTTTGTTAGTGTTTTAATGGTGTTTATTAGTGTTTTAATGTTATTTATTAGTGTTTTAATGTTATTTATTAGTGTTTTAATGGTGTTTGTTAGTGTTTTAATGGTGTTTATTTGTGTTTTAATGTAATTTTTTTGTGTTTTAGTGGAGTGTATTAGTGTTTTAATGGTGTTTATTAGTGTTTTAGTGGGGATGTTCTTTAGATATTTAGAAAGTACAAACATTAAGTGGTTTATAATCAATGGGAACATTTTGCATAATTAAAAACATGAATTCAACAATGAAATATTAAAGTGTTCTCTTTGCTGTAAAAAGAGGGAAATGTTTATTACTTCTAATAATTTTTCGCGTTAAAACGCTTTTAATCACTGTTTTAAAACAATCAGAACCCAGTTAACCCTTCAACATGACTGTATGTAACGGGTCAGTTAAAATAAGGTGAATCTACCATAATATAGTTCTATAGATGTAATCAAGCCTAGGGTTGTGTCCCATAACTGTGACACTCTCTCCTATCTGCACATTTAGGCCCCTCCCACTAGGGTGAGTGATATGGTAAAATAAATCATCACAATTCTTTCTTCGTAAGATCACAATTTTGTCGTAATTTTTTTCATTCCGATCATTTGGACCATTTTTCAAGTTTTTTTACCAATAAAATAAACCAATCCACTTACTTATAATCATCGCCCTCAATGGAAAAAAAGGGATAAAAGATCATTAGAATACTTTTTAAACATTTAAAAAAAATACTGTAAGCAATTTATCAAACTGGTTCCAACACAATTATCCTCAAACAAAAAGTTATTTTAGTCAGTCTTTTTACTTTGTTTAAAGTGGTTTAGCATTAGCAGCACTTGCTACATATTAGTCTAGTGATTTCCATTTATTTTAACCTTAACCCCCAAAAACATCAGAATTTTTACAAGCATACGCCTGTCTCTGGATTGAGACGTACGCTTTTTTCACGCAAGCCTGTGTAAATGAGGCCCCTGGTGTCAGCACATTATAATTGTTGTAAATGTGGCCCCCTCCCTGTGTGATGTTGACCAAAGCCCCTCCTGTGTGCAGAGTTGGTACTGTACTGCAGTCAGGCAGCATGTTCAACAAGTCCTTTGCTACTCCCTTTGGTGGGGGAACGGGAGCCTTCGGAGCCTCGTCTACGTTTGGACAGCAGAGTAAGTCTTCTGACCGCTGACCTGTGGGGGTGTCTGGACTGGTTTTATAAGTGTGTGTGTGTGCAGACGCAGGCTTTGGAACCACGAACAGCTTTGGGACATCAGCGTTTGGGACGACCACCAACAGCGGGGGCGTGTTCGGCTCTACGCAGAACAAACCAGGTGAGTCGGGCTTCTATTGTTAAGAACTGAACTGTCTCATCTGATCTGAGGGGTGTTCCAGAAAGCAGGTTATGTTCATACTCTGAGTTTGTGGTTTTATAAAGTGAGGTTAGTTCTACTCTGAGTCTGTAACCATGATAACGTTCTCCATGAACTGAACCTACTCACTGGCAGGTTTTGTTTAAGAAACCCTGGGTTTCTACTGGCTCTGCCCACCTGGCTCCGCCCACCTGAACACTTTAATGAACAATGACACTCTTCTCTGATGTTGGTTTTCTTTATAACGTTGGTGATGCAGATCATTTAGTGAAAGGCTCTGATAGATCAATCATCCAATCAGAAAGTTTGATCTGTATTAAAACACCTACTGATGTCTGTAGTAAAGTTCACTGGATATAAACCTGTGGATAATGTAAAGGAACATTTACCCCTTAAATATGACATGATACACATTTAATACACATTTAAGGCTCCACATTTACAGGTGCTGGTCATGAAATTAGAATATCATGAAAAAGTTGATGTTTTTCAGTAATTTCTTTTAAAAAGTGAAACTTGTATAATGTACACATTAATTTCACACAGACTGATATATTTAAAGTGTTTATTTATTGCAATGTTGATGATTATAACTGACAACTTATGAAAACCTCAAATTGAGTATCTCAGAAAATTAGAAGATTATGGAGAGGTTAAATATTGAAGACGCCTGGTGTTCTTCAAAGACCTTTAGATGTTCTCCAGTCTAGTTCTGTAGGTCTACACAATCATGGAGAAAACTGCTGACCTGACAGTTTTCCAAAAGACGAACACTGACACCTTGAACAAGGAGGACCAGACACAAAGGTCATGGTTAAATAGGCTGGATGTTCACAGAGCTCTGTGTCCAAACACATTAATAGAGAGGTGAAGAAAAGGAAAAGATGTGGTGGAAAAAAGTCTACAAACAATAGTGATAACCACGCCTCCTGGAGAGGATTGTGAAACTAAACCCATTCAAACATGTGGAGGAGATTCACAAAGAGTGACTGTAGCTGGAGTCAGTGCTTCAAGAACCACCACGTACAGATGTATTTAAGACATGGTTTCAGCTGTAGTATTCCTGGTGTCAAGACACTGAACTAGAGACAGCGTCAGAAGCGTCTCGTCTGGGCTAAAAACAAAAAGGACTGGACTGCTGCTGAGTGGTCCAAAGTGATTTTCTCTGATCAAAGTACATTTAGCATGTCCTTTGGAGATCAAGGTCCCAGAGTCTGGAGGAAGAGAGGAGAGGAACAGAATCCATGTTGCTTGAGGTGGAGTGTCAAGTTTACACAGTCAGTGATGGTTTGGGGTGCCATGTCATGTGCTGGTGTTGGTCCACTGTGGTTTCTTAGGTCCAAGGTCAATGTAGACGTCTACCAGTGAGTTTTAGAGCACTTCATGCTTCCTGCTGCTGACCAACTTTATGGAGATGCACATTTCATTTTCTAACAGGACCTAACACCTGCACACAGTGCCAAAGCTACCAGTACCTGGTTTAAGGACCATGGTATCCCTGTTCTTGATTGGTCAGCAAACTGGCCTGACCTTCACCCCATAGAACATCTATGAGGTTTTGTGAAGAGGAAGATGTGAGACACCAGACCCAACAATGCAGAAGAGCTGAAGGTCACTATCAGATCAACCTGGGCTCTCATAACACCTGAGCAGTACCACAGACTGACCCACTCCATGCCACGCCCATTGCTGCAGTAATTCAGACAAAACCAACTAAGTACTGAGTACATGATCATACTTTTCATCTTCATACTTTTCAGTTGGTCAACATTTCTACAAATCTGTATCAGTTTTAGTAATATTTGAATTTTCTAGGATAATGAATTTGGGATTTTCATGAGTTTTCAGTTATAATCATCAACATTAAAATAAATAAACATTTAAAATATGTCAGTTTGTGTGAAATGAAATAATATAATAAACAAGTTTCACTTTTTGAATAGAATTACTGAAATAAATCAATTTTTTCATGATATTCTAATTATATGACCAGCATCTGTACATCATGTCTTAAAAAGATCAAAGAGCAGTGTCATTGTGGACGTTACAACTGTTATATACCTGTTAGGATAGTGTGTGTGTGTGTGTGGTGCAAAGGGAAAGGAAGTGCACTTCAAGGTGGAGTCAGGGGTTTGAATCCTACCTGGGTTATCATTTTATGATGTTTAGAATACGTCGTTTTTGGACGTCCAGACCACAGTGACTACATGATCAGGGCTCTACAATAACGTATCCAGTATCCAGAATTTGGTTCCACCTTTTTTTTTCCATTTTTTTGGAGCAGGGGTGGGGGTAGTACACAGCATAGCCATGCATGCTAATGAATAGTTGACTTAAATGGCGTACCATAGTTTTGTATGAAGTAAAAATTGACAATGACTCAAGATATGTTTTAGTGTCAATATTAAGTTTTTCTGCAACAATCAGTGGCTGAAATAACAGGTCATTTATTTTATATCATTTTAAAAGATGTAACTATTTTTTTTTTAAATAACATTAAATCATAACATCAGGTTACATGTATTCTGTTTATTTTACAGAACTGCTGTTCAGGAATTAAGCTAACATTAGCATAACCAACATATCTGCATTGTTTCACCCATGAATTAAATTCAGAGGGTCCAGCTCTGATAGTGGGGTCTCCTAACCCTCTTCCCCTGGTCAGGGGTCTGCAACCTTTACTCTACAAGGAACCATTTAACCTCATCTCACCTGGATTAAAGTCCTCCTGGAGCCATAAATACCTTCTCTATGACAACAATACAGTGTATTACATTCTATACAGTTATAATTATATAGAATAATGTTTGATTTCATTTGATTTATATTGATCATGTAAATGAAAACTTAAAAACAGTTTAAAATAAAATAAATTGACATCAATAAATAAAACAGTATCTTCATCTTCAAATTCTTACACATCTCAGTTTACATGAACACAATGTTATATAAAGAAAATTTTGATAGTTAATGTATATGAAAGTCTACAAAAAGTAACATGAATATGATAATACATGATCATGTGATCAACACATGCTAATTACTCATTTCTTGCCACACATAAAACATACATATTTAACCTGTACATTGGTGGTTAAATGAATCTGTTCCCACACAATTAAAATCTCTATTTTCTTCCAGAATAGTGTTTTTGTTGGTTTAGTTATCTTACCAGGAATTTAAAACTTAAGGTTAGCCACAGGTGCAGGAAAGTTGATGGTCTGTAGATGTTGTAGGAGGTGAAGTAGGAATGTGCTGAGTCATTGTACAACGTGATTTATTTTAGGTTAATAAATTGTTATATCATGATTTTATTTATCATAAATCATTAATAACCTCTCTAAAAAATAACTATTTAATTCAATAGTTTTTTTAAAGCTAGAGGGAGCCATTGTATAAGAGTCAAAGGGCCACATTAGGCCCCGGAACCACAGGTAGCAGACCCCTGCTCTGGTAGAACCACAGCTGAACATCTGTCCTGGTATCATAGTCCATCAGTTCTGGTCCCTCCATGATGATTCTGATGAGTGTGTACGCTCTATTGCTGAGCTCAGCACGTTTGACATTTTTACTGCTGCTCTCAATGTGTAGCGTGCACTCAGTAATCGACTCGTTATGTCTGACTCGGTTCATAGCGGACCGTGTGCACTCCAAAGGAGCTCATTGGTGTTTTTACTCAGCTTATTCAACGTTGCATTACCCGCAGCAAAGTTGCGTGAGCGTGCACCGTCTCATCACCAGCAGTTTTTTTATCGCGCTTGTGCACGTAAATAACCCAAGGTTTACATACTCAGGGTTGATTGATCCACTTCATACCAGCTGTAATAGAATCTGATACCCAGAGTTTACATCGCGGGGTATGTTGACCCAGAGTTTATGGATAGACTCAGAGTTTGTTAACCCTCCTTTATGGAATACCACCCTGGTCTATCACATGTCTCTCCTTCAGCCAATGAGGGAGCAGTGAGCTGGTTGTACCTTTAGCTCTTACGCTCGCGCTAACGTGTTTTCTTCTTCTTGTTCTCCAGGCGGACTTTTTGGGTCAACTAACTTCTCCCAGCCAGTCACCTCCTCCACCAGCGCTGGATTTGGGTTTGGGGCGGCAAGCGGAGCCTCCAGCCTGTTTGGAAACACGGGGGGCGAGGCAGGGGGCGGGCTCTTTTCTCAGCCCAACAATGCCTTCAGCGCCAACAAGCCCACATCATTTGGAAGTCAGGAACCTTTAGTATCCTTAGCAGAGGTTCTCAACTCAAGGGCTGGGACCCATTTGGTGTTTTATTTTATTTTGAAGGAGATTTATTTATGAATGAGCATCTCCTCATGCTACACATTACAGTTAATTAGTTTATAACAGAAGCAGTGCTGTTCTGTTCCAATCTGTTTCCTGTGTGTGTTGCTGAGTCATGGTCCTGCTGCAGTTGAGAACCTCTGCACTGTGTAGGTTCTAGTTTCTGTGGACGTGTCTGAGTGAGTCTTCCGTGTTCTCAGGTTTTGGTACCAGCACCAGCAGCGGTGGCGGAGGTTTGTTTGGCGCCGCCAACGCCACCTCAAATCCGTTCGGAGGAGGAGCCACGTCTCTATTTGGAGGCTCCGGCTTTACCTCGACTCAGCAACAGCAGCAGCAACAACAACAACAACCGGGGACAACGGTCAAGTTCAACGTGAGGCCCTGCTTTGATCATATAAAGAATAGATCTGTTCCTAAATGTACCAATATCAACAAGCACCTTTTTTAAACTTTATTTAATCAGATAAGTCACTGAGCAAGTTCTCATTTACAATGACAAACAGGAAGTGGTTTAGGGTTCAGGGGTGACCCACTTCCTAACTGGCCCATGTGTGTGGTGTGTTCAGGGTCTGTTCGGTAACACTGCAGCGTCTCAGGCCAGGGGTCTGTTTGGAGCGGCTCAGACCAGCACCGCCTCTGGATTCGGCGCGGCCACCGGATTGTTCGGACAAACCAACCCCGGCTTTGGAAACACGGGCACACAGGTACAATCTCATGTGTATTTAACACAGAAACAGGCCGGTGGGTGGAGCTAACTGTCTGTCCTTATAGCCAAGTCAGTTTGGGAATAAAAGTGCTGGGTTTGGCACCACCACCACCAGCGCCCCCTCCTTTGGTACCGGACTGTTTGGAAACAAGCCTGCTCTCACCCCGGGAACGGGAAACAACACGTCTACTTTTGGTACGTCTAAACTCTGACATGATTCATCAGTTAGCTCAGGATGATGAGCTGACACACACCCATCACAGTTACACACAGTCCAAGCATTGGTTTTTTTTTTTTAAAGATATCTTTATTATTTTTCAATTTAAAGACAAAAAGCAAGAAACATTTACATCAATTACCATCTTTTAAACAGTGCAGGCAATAAAAAGCAAAAACTATCACCAACCCACATAATACAAAATTAAGCACGTGTGTATCACAGAACCGTAAAAAAAAAACAAAAACACATGAATAAGAGTAAAAATTATTACAATAACAAGAGATTATTAAAATATTACAAATAAAATGGCTACATAGCCAAGACTTCAGGCACTAAAGAGTTACAGCTTTTCCTCTTGATCAAAGGTCTAAAATATGTTGAACGAGTCTCTTTAGGATTATCTGTCCATCTAAGACCATAAACGCCTCTTCACACAGTCTGTGTTTTCTGTAGTCTGACATAAGTTAGAAACAGGTCCCATATTTTATAAAACGAAGAGTGTTTGACCTTGAGCCAGTAGGTCATTGGCTCCAGGGGTAAGAGTTCTATTATACTTTGTACCCACATTGAGAGCTGAGGAGGTTTGTCAGAGATCTATTTAAGTAAAATACATCTTCTAGCACCAAACAAAAGGACATCAAGGAGCTTCAACAACAAACCAAGAATACAAAATACAGGCCTAAGATCTACATTTTTACCAAATATTACAGAAATTCCTTTATGTACATTTTCCCAAAACATTTTAATGAAAGGACAGTCAAAGATACAGTGGAAGTATGTCCCCTCAATGACCTTATATTTATTACTATACTTTGTAAAAGAAGGATTGAATCTATTCAGTAACAGTGGTGTAATTAGAAGCCTGTCAATCATTTTGAACTGTATTTCCTTAACCTTGTTAGTAGACAGAACTTATTAGAGAGATTATTGGTCCAAGCATTGTTAATGTAACTCAGTGGTTCCTCTTCTGACCTTTAACCCTAACCATGTAATAATGTCATGTCAGATACATTGTAGCCCCACAGTGACATTTGTCTCTGAATTGTACCTCCTGCCAGGGAACAATATATAATAATAATCTGTAAGCACACAAGATCAAATCTGATTCAAAATTATTGATGTAATTAATTAGCCTAATGGTATTTTCAGTGAGAAACGATCTCCAAATATTAGTTGATTGAACATATGAGTAATGCAACATATTGATCAGCCTCAAACTGTAATACAACAAAGACGTAGCTACATATTTATTCTAAACACTTTCCCTCTGCTCTGAATATGAACAGAAAATTGATTATTTTAGTTTTGAACATAAGTTGTGCTGTTTTAAAGAGGAATTAATTGTTGATTGTGCTGCTCATATAGAAATAGAATAAATACAACTTTCTTTAAAAACCAATGAAATAATGGGAAATTAATATAGATGTTGTTTTTAGAGACATATTATTGAGAGTGGAACACTTTTAATAATGACTGACCTCCATGAGACCAAATGATTCTGTACATATTGACAACAACATTCAGATGTTTCTTTGTTATCTGTGATATTATTAACATCTGTTTTTGAATGATTAGTGGGTTCAATGCTGTGTGTGGTCACATCACATCGTTCACTCAGCGCGCACACACACACACACACACACACGATGCTCATTGGACAATAACAGGATGAGTGGATGATTCCTCTTGTTTTTCTGAAGGTTCTGGGGCAAATCCAGCTGCAGGAAGTTTGTTTGGGAACAAAACGACCACTGGTGGACTATATACTGGACTGGGAACCAGCTTTAGCACTGGTAAGGGTTTCTGAGCACCAGGTTCATCTGGTCCAGTCATACACTGAACAAAAATATAAACGCAATAGTTTATTTTTATTTTCATGAGGTAAACTCAAAGATCTAAAACATTGTCTATAAACACTAAAGACATATTTCTCTCAAATATTGTTGATAAATGTGTGTTAATGAGCAGAGATAATCCATCCCACCTCACAGGTGTGGCATATCAACATGCTGATTAGACAGCATGATTATTGCACAGGTGTGCCTCAGGGTGGCCACAATAAAAGGCCACTCTAAAATGTTCAGTTTTGCTTTATTGGGGGGTCTGTGGGTGTATCTGGTGGGACAACCATTAGCCTCCCATAGTGCAACACATCTCCTTCGCATATAGTTGATCAGGTTATTGATTGTGGTCTATGGAATGTTGGTCCATTCCTCCAAGCTGCTGGATATTAGCAGGAAGTGGAACACGCTGTGGTATCCGCCCATCAGAGCATCCTAAACATGCTCAATGGGTCACATGACCACTGACTGTGCTGGTCATTCAACATCTGGGATGTTTTCAGCTTCAGGAATTATGTTTGGATCCTAGCAACACGAGGCCGAGCGTTATCATGCTGCAACACGAGGTGATGGTCGTGGATGAATGACACAACAATCAGCCTCAGGAGCATTTAACCACTCAAGTGGGTTATGATGATGAACTGCAGTCAGGTGGAGACCCCGATGAGGACAACGACCATGCAGATGAACTTCCCTGAGATGCTTTCTGACAGTTTGAGCAGAAATTCTTTGGTTATACAAAGCGATTGTAGCAGCAGCTGTCCTGCTGGCTGGTCTCAGACCTTCATGGAGGTGAACATGCTGGATGTGGAGGTCCTGGACTGGTGTGGTTACACGTGGTCTGTGATTGTGAGGCCGGTTGGATGTACTGCCTAATTCTCTGAAACGCCTTTATGGACGTCTTATGGTAGAGATATGAATATTCACAGCTCTGGTGGACATTCCTGCAGTCAGCATGATAATTACATGCTCCCTCAAAACTAATGACATCTGTGGCATTGTGCTGTGATTAAACTGATCATTTTTAGAGTGGCCTTTTATTGTGGCCACTCTGAGCCACACCTGTATAATGAAATATGTCTCGTGTTTATAGAAAATGTTTTAGATCTTTAAGTTCAGCTCATGAAAAATGGGAGCAAAAACACAAGTGTTGTGTGTATATTTTTGTTCAGTGTATAATAACACTAGTTTATGTGTGTGTCAGCAGTGGGACCAGGACATTCTCTCTTTGGGAACAACCAGAAAGAACTGGGCTCCACACTGGGAACAATGGGAGCATTTGGAGCCTCAGGCTCTAACACTGGGACCAGCACTTTGGGCTTTGGTCCTCCGCAGCAGCCAGTTGGTGAGTTGGTTTTAACGTTCTATGGCAAAGGGCCTCAAACACACATTTACATACAAGGAACGTTTAGAGTCTAGGATTAAGACTCAAACATATTTGGGCGAACACCTGCAAAACTGAGTTTGCCAGACCAATAAAATGCAAAGCTGAGTTTTTACTACCTCAAGGACTTCTCTGCCTAGTGGTGTCACACAAAACCAGGGATGTCCAATTTGGGGCCTGCGGGCCAAAGTTAGCCTGCAGCCGATTGGTTTTGGCCCGCTGTCCATGTTTGAATTTATTTAAAAAAAAATCCCCCATTTCCTGCAGATTTTTTTGTTGCACTTCCTCCCATCACCACAAAGTGCCATTGTTTTACATTGGGAGTAGGGGGGGCGCTATTTATTTCTTGTCAGCTCAGATCTGTAGCATATGACCAGAGTAGCGTTTAGATCGGGCCCAAAAAATCAAGTCTGACCCGACTTGAGCCTGACCCATTAACTTAAACTGTAGGCCCGAGCTCGAAGCAAACCCGACGTAAATTATTTTATTGAACGTATTGCAGCCGGTAGATTAATAGCGTGGTGCCTCGCGCAGCAAAAGGGGAGGGGAATGGGGTGTGTGCACACACTCACCGCAGCCCAAAAGGTATTTTAATGACATGATTCGAGCCGTTATCACAGTTTTACTGGATTTAATGGAGGTCGTAGTAACACGCCAAAAATAAACAATCAAACACACAAAGAACCGTCTTACACTGTCATACACTCACACTACCATGGGAACACAATTGTTCACTCTTTTCCTACTTACACCTGCCCTTTCCCCAGCCTCCCAGCCAATCAACACTCAGAACACATGTAAACAAAGACACACATAGGCAGAGAAAGCTGTACATAACCATGATGCCTTCAGGGCCATGGCAAATTATCATCAGTGATTGTGAACGCTGAACAACTAAACACAACACTGTTAATATCCTGTCCCACTACTAACAGAAATCAATTTAGAAATTATACCACAACAATATAGAAGTGTTTGTTTATTAAAAAATTATGTTAATGTAATAGAGATTAAAAAAAAAAGTTAAAAAGAAGAAGAAAAATAAAAGTTAAAAATGGAGGCCGAACCGACAACTGAGCGAGAAAATGAGACCTGAACTCAGGTCTCTGTAACTTTCACATTCTAAATCACATCTTCATAAACTTTATATCCACCTGTTCACAGCAAATAACACGTTGGCCTGTGTCCTGACGCTCGCCCCAAACCCGTCATCTTTCGTGACGTACTTCCATGGGCTCCACAAAACCTGGGGGCTGAGTCGCGCAGGAAGGGTTTGCCCCCTTTCATAACTGCTTGTAGTTCTAATTATTATTATTATTATTATTATTATTGTAGCCAAAGAACTGAAATATTCAAGGATGTAGGTGTAGAGATTGGGTTGAGTGGTAAAACCAGCATTTTAAATATGTCCAAACACCTTGTATCATAGCTACATGTGACGTTTTTCAAAAATTAAACAGTTTAGAAATCAGTTCAAAATTGAACAAATAATTCTACTTAGAGATTGAGAAATACCTCTCTGTCATAATGTCTATGCACCGCTGCCTCCACCAACAACGGTCCAAGATGGCGGCGCTGTTGACGTGTTCCTCCACAGTCGATGCGGCGTCTACGTATATAATGTCTATGGTCAGAACTTATGGAACGCTTAAGGCAGTGGAACACGGATAACAGAAAGTTTAAAATTAGTTGGGAACATGGTCCTCCATGTCCGTGTAACAGGGAAACAAAACTTTCTGTGTCACAGGCTGCAGAGCCTCAGATGTAGGACTCGAGACTGTGACCAAAATGGTCTCATATGCGAGTATGTTTTCAATGTGTGTGAGTGGAAAAATTTTTGTGGTCGCATCTGTGCAAGTTTGTATAGGGTAACGTTATTTTATACGGAGCGGCTGAGCGCTTCGTCACGTCCCACAGAATACACATCTCAACTCTCTCTCGCTCCTCACCTAATGTGGCTTATACAATGGCTTCCTATAGCTTTAAACTATTAAAATAAATAGTTATTTTTTTTACAGAGGCTTTTAATGATGACAAATAAAATCAAGATAAAAACAATTTATTAACCTAAAATAATGTGTGTGTTAGTGTGTGTGTATATAAATGTTATGTGTGTGTAAATATATGTTATATATGTGTTAGTGTGTATATATATATATATATATATGTGTGTGTGTATATAAAAGTTGTGTGTGTGTGTGTGTAGCTCTCAGTGATCTCAGTGCAGCAGCAGCAGCAGCTCAGCAGCAGTTGTTACAGCAGCAGCTCAGTTATCTGGCTTACAGTCCATATGGAGACTCTCCTCTGTTCAGGAACCCTCTGAGTGACACCAAGAAGGAGGAGGTCAGTCTCTCACACACACACACACACACACACACACACACACACACACACACACACACACACACAGTCATAGTGAATGTGTTAAAGTGTCTCACTGACTGATGTTTCCATGTGTTATGTTTTTTAATGTTTAAACTCTTATTGTATCAACAATCTGATTTCACACACACACACACACACACACACATACTCGCTCTCCCCCACAGCGTTTGAAGCTCACCAATCCCACAGCTCAGAAGGCTCTGACCACACCCACCCACTACAAGCTGACCCCAAGACCCGCCTCCAGGAGGAGACCCAAAGCCCTGCCCCTCTCCTCCGCCTACTCCAAATCTTGTCTGTTTGATTTGCTGGACGACGAGCCCCTCCTCACCTCCTCCTCCTTCATACCCAGGTACTGTAGCTGTGTGTAGTTGTGTGTGTGTCCTGTGTGTGTGTGACCTGTGTATGTGTGTGTGTGTGCTGCAGGAAGAGCATTAAGAAGTTGGTGCTGAAGAACATGAGCAGCAGTCAGTACAGCAGTGTTCTAAATGGACACACACAACGGACACAGGTAAACACCTTACACACACAACGGACACATGTACACACTCACTACACACACACAGACAAAGGTACACACTCACTACACACACAACGGACACAGGTACACACTCACTACACACCTTACACACACAACGGACACATGTACACACTCACTACACACACAACGGACACAAGTACACACTCACTACTCACACACAGACAAAGGTACACACTCACTACACACACAGACACAGGTACACACTCACTACACACACAACGGACACAGGTACACACACACTACACAGACACAGATACACGCACACAACGGACACATGTACACACTCACTACACACACACAGACAAAGGTACACACTCACTACACACACAACGGACACAGGTACACACTCACTACACACCTTACACACACAACGGACACATGTACACACTCACTACACACACAACGGACACAAGTACACACTCACTACTCACACACAGACAAAGGTACACACTCACTACACACACACAGACACAGGTACACACTCACTACACACACAACGGACACAGGTACACACACACTACACAGACACAGATACACGCACACAACGGACACAGGTACACACTCACTACACACTGTAATTTTTCACTATAGTGATGTCACTGATAATAAAGACCATTTTTATTGTTTACATAAATCACTATTATAGATACTTTTTAGTTTACATTGGTGTGTTGACACTTATTTACAGAAATGTTGCAATAAAATAGTGTCACTGTTCATAGGACACTTTTTATATTTGTCTTTCAGAGATATAAAATAAATATGTATTTTTTCACTTCATCTTTTTTTTCTAGTTATGTCATAATTATCGTAGTTTGATTTCTGACCAATATATCGACAATCGCAGTATCGTCATGTCGTGAGATAATCGTTATCGTGAGCTTTCTATAGCATATCGTATCGATAGGTACACAGAGGTTCCCACCCCTACTGCACACTGACACAGACGCAGGTACACACAGTCCCTAACCTCTGACTCCTCCCTCTATGGTTATAATATCAGGGTCCCTACGGTCATGCAATTCCTGGAAAAGTTATGGAATTTAAAAAATGATTTTTCAGTCTTGAAAAGTCATGGAATATTTTAACAGTTTTGGAAATATATGTATTTTATTTTAAAGTTTAAAATGTGTTCAGCGTTATCTGAGAGTGAATCACCAGATCTCACAAATTCACTGTTGACCTTGTTTATAAAACTGCGTATATAAGATCACTTCAGCTGGCGTACGCTAAAAACCAGTAAATGCATATGCAGAAAAAAAAGATCTTTGTGCTTCAGAACTAAGTCATGGAAATTTGGTAAAATATTTTGGAAAGGTTTTGAAAAATCATTGTGAAAAAAAGTGTGGGAACCCTGTAATACGTCATGTGACCTCTTGGGGCAGCAGTGAGACCTTCTTGATTAGTCTGTTTTATTGCTGCTAAGCTACAGTGTGTCTGTTAACTGACTGCAGTGAGGAGGTGGAGCCTCGGAGTGAGGAGGTGGAGCCTTAGGACGACGCCCCCCACAGCAGCCCTGAGGTGTCCCAGTTCTACGTCAACCCCATCAGTAAGCTCCTCTCACAGAGCAGAGCCCCTCCCAGCCCCCAGGACACCATCACTGAGCTCAACATGCACCGAGCTGTTGGTCTGGAGGTCAGTGAATGCACCATGGAACGTTCTACACACACACACACACACACACACACACACACACACACACACACACACACACACACACACACACACAGTATTTATTAACCACTCTCTTTCTGTGTGTGTGTTTTCAGGTGAGCAGTGAAGACGTGTCACTGTCTGAGAGAGATGAATCTGTGCACGAGGAGCAGCACAGTCCTCACCCTGCACGTCACACACACACACACACACGTTTTTTATTCCGGAATTAATGATTCTGAAATAAATTATTCAGAATGAAAGCGTTCTGCTTGGTGTTTACATGTAAACAGGTTTATTCTGCTTTATTCAATCCCTCTTCAGGTCTGAGGGTTGGGAAGGTTCTGATTGGATAGGAGAACGTGACATATTCACGTCTATCAGAAAAAACACAACAAACCTTTTATTTTTGGCTCCAACACAGAAGACCACATGATAAGAACTGTTTACACTTTTATTTTTTATTGACGAGATGAATAATTTCACTTATTTTTTTAACAAAGTCATTTGATTTTTCTCTTTCATTTTTACACTATGGAACTTGGAACAAATGAACAATAAATAGGTCTATTTACACTTTTATTTTGAATGTAGTTTTGACAATAACAGTGTTTAACTTTGGTCAGCTGAGCAGGAAATAGAAAACTGTACTTGGACAAATCAGAGCCAGCGGTTACTGTTCTTCATTATATTATGTCTTTCAAGGCTTTTATTAAATAAATATTCTTTGCTCCAGTCCAACGGCAGCCATCTTGGATGATGTTGTCACCAGTCAAACATGTTCAGAACCACCAGAAATAAATTAAAGTGGAATTAAGTGTTTACAAGATCAAGGAATTATTTAATTCTGAATCAAAATCAGAATAAACCTAATGAGGATTCAAGTTTAATTATGAATTACATTTGTATTAGGGGTTTACTTGGTCAATTCAAAGAGGAATTAACTTTTATTCTGCATTAAAAGAGAATTAAAGCTCATGTAAATGTGACCGTTGACTCTGTCACAGCAAATTTGCGGTTGACCTCATTTGGAGACATGATTTATTGCTCTGGTTGAATGAGGGAGTCCAGTCAAAGCATTGATGATTTTATAAAAAAGATTTATTATAAAATTAAATTAAAAAGGAGTAAAAAAGAAGCTTCCATCCTGTAAGAATGAAAAGCAGGCCCCAACAAGGATGGTCAAAAGGCTCCTGATAAAGCAAAAAGGCAAGACTCACTAACTAATGTTTTATGAAGTATCAATATTATTATTATTTGGATGTTGTTATAAAGTTGGACCTGAAGATAATAATCCCTTACTAATGCTTTATAAAACATGTTTTAGATCATTAATACTTTACTAATGGTTAATAATAGGTTTATAAAGCGTCTACAATCATTAACTGGATAGTTATTGTAAAGTTGGATCAGATGTTTATAATATTTTGTAAATGGTTAATAAACACTGTGTAGAGCATCATAAACCCTTTATGCAAAGAAAATATATTTCTCTATATATTGGCTATCAATGTATTACTGTGTGAAAAATATTTATTTAATTATATATAATATATATATGTATAATATATACACAATAATATATTGCAAAATACATCAGGAAATGAAAAATAAATGACAATATATTTACCCATATATGTATACTAATATATGTAATTATATATTTCATAACATTTTAGAATATATTTGTACATATATATGCACATTTATTATGAAGTGTATTAAAAAATATGTGTAATTACATATAAATCCTTATGCATCCATTAATATATTATTCATAATAATGTAATATATTTAACAATACACTTCATAATAGATATGTATATATATGCACATTCATATATATTATGAAGTGTATTACTCAATACATAATTACATATCTTTAGTATATATACATACATTATGAAGTTTATTGCTAAATAGATACATATATGAGTAAATATAGTCATTTTTTTTTTCAATTTATTGTCGTAAAATATTTCTCACAAACACACACGTATAAGTGTGTTCAACATGTTAAAAAAGTAAAGACTAATGGGTAACTTATCAAAATAATCTTTATTTTTTTAAATCACATCAATGGTACAGGTAACCATAATTCCATGGGAATTACTCAAACTATCCTTTTCCAGAATGTCCTGCCTTTAAACATATCCTGATCCAACAGTAGAACAAGGCTCCATGTGAAAGAAAATCTTATTGTACTTAACTTGCCTTGACAGTGGAATACATTTTGACTCTTAACTCTCAGACAGGCAGGTAGAAACATTTTCAGTGTCACAGAACATGGTCCAGAAGTTAAGGACTCAAACAAACAGTCTGTTTCCTATTTAAAAGTCCATCTTGTTTTTTCTCTTCACCTGGTGCCTTAACTCACAGATTCTTGTGTTGAGGGATTTTCTTACATCCGATAACTTGGTTCCTGGATGGTGGTTTACAACTGCATCTGCAGAACAGGACAATAACAAATAGATATGACAATATCCATGATATGTCATTACAGAATCTCTCCTGGGCTGTTCTGGTCAAACTGCCCTAAGCAGGCCAAGCTGGAAAGACTGTTGAGAATATATGTTACAATTGAGCAATAAAAGAGAGAAAAAAATGACATTTATTCACTAAAACTTCCCAAAACAATGATTAACAAAATGTGAACATTTGTACAGTTTTTGATTCACTATATTTGTGACCATTTTCAGCCACTTTCAGTATGACATTGAATGACATATTGGAACAATTACGTGCCTACATTTGTTGGTTAATCACATTCACACTCATTGTGTGTTTTTTTTCCAGTTCTTTTTTCTTATTAAGTGAGAGAAATCTAGTCTCTGTTGGTCTTTAACAAGTGCATCAAAGTCAGGTTGAATGTCTGAGGTGGATATGCAAAGCACAGCTGACAGATGATCATCAGTGAGAGAGGATCTGTACCTGGACTTGTTAAACTTCATCACTGAGAATGTTTGCTCACTTATGTAGCTAGAGCCAAAGAGCACAAAAATCTTCTGAGCATGTCTCCTCATGTTTGGAAACCTCTCTTGCTTAAGAGCAGAGTAGAAATCCAGCAGTGGTTGTGACTTGAAGTGCTCTGCATCAGACTGCAGGTCAATGAGTTCCAGCTGGACATCACTTGGTGCATCATCCACATTGCAGGTAAATGGTGAGGAAATCAAGTGCATCTCACTTTCCATTGTTCTGAGATCTTCAAATCGCCTCGAAAACTTGCCATGCGGTGCTCCTAACATAGATGAGTACCTGCGGAGGTGATCATCTGATGGTGTGACTTCCTTCAGGGTTTGCATGTGAGTGAGATTGTTGCTCTCCAGTTGCCTTGAAATAAACTGTAACTTGGCCATGAAAGCCTTCACCAGGTTGTGCATTTCATGGACGAAAAGGCCCTTGCCTTGCAGTTTGGTGTTCAGTGCAGTCACGTCAACAGCAAATACAAAATCTGTCAGCCATTTCTCATCTGAGATGTCTTTGCCTTTCTTCTCACAAAACTCTCGGATCTCTGCTTTTAGATCTCAGACTCTTTTTAGCACTTTGCCCAGGCTGAGCCATCAGATAGTTGTGTGATAGCTGATGTCTCCATGTTCAGTTTCGTGCTCCTCTTGTTGCTTTTGGAGCTTCGCTACCAAATCTTCTGATATCCGCACCATCTCACCATCATTTAAGTTTTTATATTTCTCCAAATGTTTTGTCTTGTAATGTCGACTCAAATTGTAATCCTTGAACACAGCAATCTGGTCCCCGTAAACCAAACACACCGCTTTACGTCTGACTTTGGTAAATAAATACTTGGCAGTCCACATCTTGTTGAAAACCCTGCATTCAGCATCTACCTTTCTCTTTTTAGTCGACCATTTGGGGGTGAAATGAGTCATACTAAATTAGGTGCATGCGTGCGCAGGCTCGGTGCAAAACCACCGAAGGACTGCTGAGGCGATGGTGCACGAGGAGCGGACGGAGCGGCATCTCAGTTTGGATCCAGTAAAAAGTGACCATAAATAACTGTAAATGGACTGATATGCAGTGAGCTTCTAGTACTTCATATTGAAATTGTGTTTGTGAACATGTGGGCCGCTGTGCCAGTTTTACTAAACTTTATAGCTACTTATACAGGCTCTGAGTTGAAATACATAAAGTGTGTCAAAATAAAGCGGTCGCTCTCCGTGGTGCTGAAGTGCTGATTTGTTCCACTACTGCTTACGTACCAATGCGCGACGTAAAATAACAAAAGCTTCAAAATAAAAGAAAGAAAATGTGTTCATTTTGTAATTTCTTATGAACCTTACGTGGGCCGGTCAGTCAACCGTAGGGCCGCATGTGGCCCACGGGCCGTAAAGTGCCCAGGTCTGTTCTATGTGCACACACCATTCTAGCAGCAGCAGCAACAACACAGTGTCACTTACAGCACCCAAACGGAGGCTGCTGCGTGCACATGAACAAACACAGGCTCTCAGTGACGTTCCGTGAGCACTAGGGTAGGGTAAGCAGGGCGTTCCAAATCGTGACCACCAATGTCAACACCAATGACAATTTCATATGTTTCTGCTGAAAAGTGTTAATTCAATTCAGTTGAATTCAACTTTATTTATACAGCGTAATTTACAACAAAGTCATCTCAATGCGCTTATCAAAATATTAAATTTAGATCCACATGAACAAGCTTTTAACATCTAACAAAATCAACGTCGTAAAACACCATTAAAGAAACATAAACAATTATTTAATATAGCCTCCATATTCTCCCAACATTTATGAAACTGTGCGTAGGTAAGATCACTTCAGGTGGCGTACGCTGAAACACATGAAATGCATAAGCAAAATAAACAAAACAAACACTGGGTGTGTTTTTATTTACTGTTTGTAACTTTTACTAAATATTTGCAAAAATACAAACTCCATTAAGATAATGAACTCAACTTCCAACTTCTTCAAAAGCAAAGAACAAAAAAGGGGTACATTTAAGGAAAATAACAATAACAAATATGGTGTATCAGGGCTCCCTTATAAAAATCCCAATATTGTCTTTTTTTCTCCCACCTTGTTTGCACATGCTGTTGAAGGTCAACACTACATGTAGTGCATTTTTTTTTATGACAGCTATGCATGTTAAATTATTGAAATGAAATAAATACCTCAGATCTCTCTCTACTTTTTTGCCATTTTATTTAATTTTGACAAAAGAGTTTCACATCCAATTATAAAATAACACACAAGTAAATGAAAGTCAATTTAAACATATTAGTAACACGGTCAAATTACAAATGATTAATATTATTAGAGGAAGGCATTGCAACAAAAAAACAAGATAAATATAAAATTAACAAACCAAACATTAATTGAACTGAAATAGCTGCAGTTTGAAGACATTAGTGCACACATTAGTCACTTTGCCACAAAACAATACTACAATACTAAAATTGCAGTAATGAACACACATCAACTTAAACAATTGAAGTTCTCAGAGATATTGCACAAATAAACTAATAACCAAAAATAGTGTGATTTTCTGCTGGTGCTTTATAAAGCAGCATTAACCAACACAAGCTAATAAAGCACCATCCATCCATCCTTCAGTCCATCCTTATTCATTTATTCTCCTGGTTTTCCTGCAGGTGAAGTCATCTATGACATCGTCACATTTCCTCACTGCATCTGAAGGGGAAAAAAATAAATATTTTGAACCCAATGGCTGATCTATCAAGCAAACCAAGTCGTAGGATATGAATGATGTGATTAGAAATTGTTACATATTTAAATATTGATAAAAGCTGTGCACAAATTTAAGATGTAGCACTGTCAGGTTCTGTTTTGTTTGTGTTTAGCACTTTTGTTCTGAGTCTTTGTTTATTCTGTGTTTTAGTTTAACTCTTGTCTGTGTTTCAGGTATTCCTGCTTGTGGCTCCACCCCCAGTGATGTCTGTGTGCTTGGTCGGTGACTGATTAGCTCCCTCATGTTTCCACCCAGGTGTGGCCCATTCCCAATCAAGATTCCCTCACTATTTAGCTGAGTGCTTGGACACAGTATGACTGTGGGATCATTGTAATGTTGACCCTCCTCGTGTTCTGCTGCGTTTGTTCCCTGGTTTTTCTTGTGCCTTGTTGGATTTAGTTTATTTGTGATTAAACATGGAGTCTTTTGAACTTTACACCTGCCTGCTGCCTAATTCTGCCTCTGCTTTTGGGTCCACGCCCACACCATACCATGACAAGAACACAACATTCATCTACTTTTATTTTGCTATTTATTATTTATGAAATAGATTGATTCAGAATACTAATAAAATAAATGGTTATCTACAGAATACAGTTTTAATAAAAGTAAAATGAGGGAAATGAATCAGCCTGATGAGAAGACAACAAAAATCCTTGCCTTTCTTCACAATAATGACTGCACATGGAAGTTTAATCCTCCACATGCCTCTCACATGGGAGGTATCTGGGAAAGGATGATTGGTGTCACTCGAAAGATACTGGACTCTATGCTTCTGCAGAACAAACACAGTTGTCTGACGCATGAAGTACTGTGCACTTTGATGGCTGAGGTTTCGTCCATAATCAATGCAAGACCGCTGGTCCCAGTTTCATCTGACCCCTCATCACCATTTCTGCTTTCACCTGCAATGCTTCTGACACAAAAACCACCTGTTCTTCCTCCACCAAGAGAGTTCATTGGAAAAGACTTGTCAAAAGTCAATGGAAAAAGGTACAAGCCCTCGCCAATTAATTTTGGAGTCGCTGAAGAGACGAATACATCTGCACCCTTCACTCAAGACGAAAGTGGCTCAAGACCTGCTGCAACCTGCAACCTGGAGATATTGTGCTCCTGAAGCAATCACAAGCTGCCCGAAATGCATGGCCAATGGCTAAAATCACCTCAACATTCCCCAGCAGTGATGGTAAGGTGCGCAAGATTGAGGTGAGGATATCATCCCAGGGAACCGCAAAGACTTTTCTGCAGCCCATCTCTGAAGTCATTCTTCTCCTTGAGAATGACCAGTAATGAGTAAAGTATTCAAGTAGTGGCATTATCATGTCAGACGGGGAGTGTTCTGCCCTGCAGGTTAATAAATAGTTTAATTTGTTTCTTAAAAAGTTGATTATAATTGTTGTCTTCCAGTTTTAGTTTGTAATGTTAAAAGCACAAATGCACATTAATATTACCCAAAGGTGTATTTTATTTTGAAGAGGCTTGTAAGAGTTGCAAGGTATCATGGGTAATAAACCTGCCAGCTAGCGTCAGTGTGCAGTGTAATGGTGGATAGATGTGAACAAACAGCTACATCTTCCTGGTTTAAAGTTCTTCTACACTTCAGAAAGCAATGGCTGTGAGTATATACTTTGTTTAAGAGCTAAAGTAACCTGATTGTGTAACTTTTAGATACTTTATGTGTGTTTAAAGAGTTCGTTTTTGTGGCTTGAAAATACTGCTATTAGATTGTATTGCCATTAAAAAACGCCATCTTGTGGTACGTAATGGAACAGCAGAAATATTATTGTTACTTTTTACATCTTGTAAGCATGTCTACATGACATTGCATTTGTTTAATGGTTTAGTAGTGATTTAAATGTTTATATTTTTGCAAGAAGACCAAGTGGTTAATTGTGTACATTTTATTTTGTGTTTTGCTTTATTGCAGTTTCACTCGTAATAGCATGAGTCTTCATGTCACAAGGTTTTGTGAATAAAGGGAGCAAGACGCTCTGAATCTGGCTCGTAAATTCGAGTTTGGTTTGCTGTTTATCTGCGTTAACATACTGGGCGTATACAACACGTAGTGAGAACAGTACAGTTACGTTTTATGGGCTTTTTGTTTTATTAAAGGCTCAGTAAGTGTGATTAGTTGTAATTGAACTTTAGTCATTTAGGATGTAATTGTAATTGAATTCAGGGGGAAAATAATAATTGTAATTGGAAAAAATGCTGGTCAACATAATCAATTTAGTTGTAATTGAACATGGATAATTGAAGTCATAATTGTAAGTTTGGCAGAAGTATGTGTAACTGTATAAAGTGAGGCTGTAGTCAACAGTGCATTACCAGGTTATGGTCCTCATCCATCCGTCCCTCAGTCACTCCTTTGGTTATGACAGCGAGCGCAGATCAAACCTGATGCTGCTGGATGACAGAACTCTAGTGTTTATAGCAGGAAACCTGCTTGTACTGCTGCAAGTTCACACCAAGGAGCAGAGATACCTGCGTTCCTGCAGCGGAGAAGGAATAGGTGCTATCACAGTAAGCTGATCTCCTGACACACTGACGATGTTATCATGCATACTCTGCTCAACAAATGTATATTTAACAAAGTACCTGTAATGTAGGCCACTTCCAGTCTTCTGTCCCCAGTTTTCTGACCAGCTTCTTTTGTTGTGACTAATATTAATCACATGTATATCTTTATGTATGTTTGTGTGTAGGCTCATCCCAGTAATGAGTACTTTGTCATAGCTGAGAAGGGAAACCAGCCTCTAATACTCGTCTATGAATATCCCTCATTGAGACTCTACCACATCCTCAGAGGTAAACATGATACATAATATCTATTAATCATTTTTGTCATTTTGGATGATGGAGGCTGTTTTCTTATTTGCCATGTGTGCAGGAGGCACAGAGCAAGTGTACAGCTCTGTGGACTTTAACCTGGATGGCAGCATACTGGCCAGTGTGGGCGGAGCCCCAGATTACATGCTGACTCTGTGGGACTGGAGACATGAGGAAGTGATGCTGAGGTGCAAGGCATCCTCACAAGAAGTCTATAGAGTCAGATTCTCTCCACACAACCCAGAACTGCTCACCTCATCAGGAACTGGACACGTCAAGTAAGGAACACAATGATTACCCCTGACTAGCCTGGAGATAAGCCACACCCACTTCCTTACTTTTTGTAATCGCCTGTATTAAACATGATATAATAATACAAGAAGATTAGGATGGATTCCAGGCTAAGTACAGAAGGTGCAGCAGGAGCACCAGTGGCTCCAGGTGTGGCTTTTCTTCACAAGAAGGTATTTTATGTAAACGACTAAGATGTAAATATGAATAAAGCTTTATGTACTTCACTGAAATAAAAAAGAGCACATTTTTATGATAAACACTAGTTCAAAGCTTCAAGGTTCCTGGGGAAACAAAGCACTTCTTTGAATGACAAACAGCTCAATCTGACTGATATCATCTTGTTATGGTGAAATGGAAGGATGCAATAACAGAAATATTGAACTTGTTCATTATAATTAGAGCCCTGACGGTTTAATCTCGTATTTATTTATTTTTAATCCTGAGCTGCTGTTTTATTGAAATGAAAAGGATTATATACTGAATCAGGACACGTTAGTGAGTTTGAACTTTGGCATTTCAATCCAATAAAATTCCACTGAAACTAACAAACTGAACACCACAAATCACTGCTTTGAAAAATGTCAGGGAAAAACATTGTTTTTAAAATAAATAAACAGATATAAAAATAGTTTGATAAATATTTGGTAAATTCCAGCAAATATACAGGTATGGGGGAAAAAGATGACATTTTTAAATTATAAAAGCAAATCATAAAAAGAAATACTCGTGTAAATAAAATTATGCTTCATAAAAAAAATGTATGTAAATGTATTTTTCTAACTTTTTTAGTTTTTCAGTTTAAAGACTATATTATAGCTCTAAAACCAACTAATCTGCAAAGGAACACGTGAATTGAGCATCATCTTTTCAAACAATTCCCAGGCAAGGTTATTGTGTAACATTTAAGCTTTTGTGACCGTTATTACTAGTCCACACTGCTTAAAGCTGGGGTATGTAAGTTTTTTTTTTTTTTTTTTTTTTTTTTTATTTTGTAAAAAAAAATCAATAATCATTTTTAATATATTGTATTGCATATTGTAATCCAGTGTTCTGAGTGGACAGTGAATTTCTTCTCCATCTCCTGGCTCTGTAAATGATCTTTAAAAATGCATGAGTGTGATGCTGGACTTCAGCCAATCAGAGATGTTTCTACCAACAGGGTGATCTCATGAGCTGTTTTAAGCATTATTATTGGCTGCTCAAGCTGCTCTTCAAAAGTTGATGCGCTTTCTGGATCTGAGAGTAGGGACAGTCCCATGGCTCTATATTCTAGCTGAAGTCTCTTATCCGGCTTTTGGCACAGCAGTTACACGGCAAATCAAGAGGAAAAAGGAAGACCGAGATGGAGAAGCAACAGAATAAAGGCAAAAACGTGTTCAGGAGGAACAGAGTCCACAGGGTCGGTGTGTGCAGCGAACTGCGAGTGGTCTGCTTTCAGTCAGCGCAGTCCGCCTCGAGTCAGAGAGAGTGAGAACAGATGGAATATTTAGCTTATTAAAAATGATCTAAGGTGGAAATAATAGACCCAATTCATCTGCAGTGTGGACGCAGTGTGTCTGCTCTGATCAGCTGAGAAATGACTGCTTGTGTTTGCGGAGCAGCTGTGACTCTGACCCTCTTACTGTCCTCACAGCAGTGAGTGATACGTGCTTTTATGTCTCGAAAACATCAGAAAACTCTCCAATAACACAAGATGAAGTTCCTACATTTGTTACTCGTCTCTATGGAGAAAACAGTCGCAAAGAGTTCCACAGTGTGAGCGTGCGCGCAAGTTTTGTTTAGGAGGGGAGCGTGGAGCGCCTCACGATTCTACATACCCCAGCTTTAAAGAGTGGTGTCTGTCTGTAAAGAACTTGTTTACTGATATCATTGCATTGTGTAAACATAAAGAATTTCTTTCATGTTTGTTATTTTCTCAGGTTGTCATGTATCTTCATGTTATTTGGCAGGAGTGTCATAATTATGAATATAAAGACTTTTTAGAGGATGAGAAAATATTAATATTACAAATGCATATTTCAAGTCATCAGCGTAATCAACAAACTCCTCAGGCCAGGATTTAAAAATCCTGCTTTCTACCTCCTTCAAAAAACATTAGTTAGTGAAGACTTTTGTTGTGAAAAAAGACCTTATGTGACATTGTGTGATTTTATTTCTTCTTTTTGCATCCTGTTTAGGTTTTGGACTATTTCTCCCACATTCACAGGTCTCAAATTGCAAGGGGTTATGGGATATTTTGGGGAAACATCAGCCACTGACGTGGAGGGATTCGTGGAGCTTCCTGATAGAAAGGTAGGTCACCTGCTCCAGTTATGCAGTACCTGGCATTATAACTTTCTCAGTTCAGAGATGACATTCAGCTCAGATTCCTTTCATGCTTGTAGCCAAAGACAATCCTAATGTGGCATTTGCTAATTGATACAGATCCTACAACCAGCTTCTCCATGTGTTTAGAAAACTAGGATAAAGTTCTGCTAGAGAAAAGAGATGTGTTCTGGCTTTGTGACCAATTTAAACTGAGCCTGACTTCTGTCACCGGTTGGTACAGTAAAATAAGTTGTAGAAACCATCTTGTTGCTGATGTAGTGTAAGACACATGCATTTTAGTAAAGAAATTAAAAACAAATACACTGCTAAATACTTCATTTGGAGCAGAAAAATAAGGATTCACAGGGACAGCTTTTTATAATTTTCACTATCTCTGTACTCGCTTCTGGAAGTCAGATAAAGGTCATTTGTGTGAATAATTTGATGTCACAATTTGTTTTTGGTCAAGTTTGTGTATATTCATAACAGCTCTGATTTGTTGGTGCCATTAGTACGCAAATATTTCTACTCTCCGCTCCTGTCCCCCCATGTTAAAAACAACTAACCCCCCCCTACTTCTGACAAAACATTATTTCTCTTAAGTCAGAAAAAACATGAAATATATAGCTACAACTTTGTCAAACCAATGACAGGTCAATTATATTTTTACTGAACATAAGGCCAATAAGCAAATGTTAAGGACAGATTTTAACTACATTTTCCTCTGATGATTTTAATGCCATTAATATTCTGGCCCATTTAATGGTTCACGACAAACAAATTAACTGGTTTCTTACTTCACCAGTGCTTTTGGTTCTGAATTGACTGAGTCTTCTCCTGGTTAGGTGGTAACAGGTACAGAATGGGGTAACCTGCTGCTGTGGGATAGAGAGGCCATCAAAGTGGAGATCTGCCGAATAGAGCGGCACAGCTGTCATGTGGGGACAGCACAGCCCTTTTCCTTAGAAGATGGACTGTTGATGACTTTCGGTTCTGATGGGGTGATCAGGGTACGATTAATCTTCTCTACGTGTTTTATTTTGAGCAGGTTTATAGGGGATCACATGCCCTCTGTTTTTATATTCTCCCTTTAATTAAGTGTTTCTTATCCTTCCTTAGAGAGGGCTGGTAATGGTCACAATTATGCAATAAAATGAATTAATTCATTCATGACATCCTCCAGTTTGGGAACCACTGATGTAAACAATCCTACCTTTAGACATCTTACTACTCTAAAAGCATATCTAAAATAGATTAAAACATAACTTTGGGCGCTGTGGAGCCATGGACCAAGATGGCAGCCTAGTGTGAGTGCTCCCTGCAACTCTGCTAAAAGTTTACAAAGTCCCAGTTATTAACGCTTCTAACTAGTTCTACAAGATGTCTAAACAAACAACGCTTAAAGACTGTGAGAGCAGCTCCAGATCTCGTGGTTCTCAGAGACCCAAAACTACAACTATGACTACTGCGGCAGCCGATGATGCTAACGATGAGAGCAGCTCACGGATCGACTTAGCTACGGTGCTAAGTGAGCTGCAGTCACGTACGACTATCACCGCGATCAACACCAAGATAAGTACTCTTGATGGTTTTGGGACAAAACTTGACAATGTGGAGAGACGCATAACTGAGATGAATGGCTCGGTCGACGCCGTGCAAAAAAGTTTTATGGATCTTCAACAAGATATTACCGCTAACGCTAGGCGGCTAACGGAAGCCGAAGGCCGCATAGGGGTCACTGAAGATAGCCTGGAGAGTGTGAAAACGGAGCAGTCTGCCGCCGCTAAACGCATCGCTTATTTGGAGTCTAAAACGGAGGACCTAGAAAATCGTGCTCGGAGAAAGAACTTAAGACTGGTAGGGCTCCCCGAAAACGCTGAAAAAAACCAGCCCATGACTGATTACATCCAACACATGCTGCCGATCTGGTTGGGGCTTGACGCCGGCAGGTCGTTCACATTGGAAAGAGCACACCGCACCCTGGCAAGACCAAGACCGGACCAGAACAGAGCTGTAATCATTCGTTTCCTACGATTTCAAGACCGTGAGTTTGTCTTCAACTCATCCAAACAACGCTCGCTCACTCATGATGGTCACAGGATCTTCTTTGCTCAAGATTTATCAGCGGAAACCATGAAGGCGCGGAGCCCATTCAACGCAGTACGGAAAAAGTTCATCGAAGCTGGATCTTTTCGGGGATTCACCCTACGCCCTTGCAGGATGAGAGCTCTACACAATGGGAAAATAATTCTTTTCTCCACACCAGAAGAAGCTGAGGACTCCCTCATAAACTCTTAAACCTTTAAATGGCCAGGAGTGCAGGTAATCACAGCAGGACTGATATGGACAATAACACAGGTGCACTAGCTTGATATAGACTTTCTTATGATACATTTATATACCTTTGCACTTTATAATTTATTTTGATTATATGCAGAGATGCTACTACCATATTTGGTGGACACCTTATTTTATGAACCTGGTGTGGACCTGTATACTTGTTCTATTTGTTACTGAAGCTGTTAAATCAAGAAGCGTTAATATTATTATGCTTTATATCTATTAGTCTAGGACTTTAAGTGTTTGAAGTCTCAGTTTGGGATGCGGAGTTGGGGATGCGGGGCACTTGGGCTGTCTGAGAGATGTGCCTACAGTAAAACCACTCCTCATTAGTGTGGATTGGTATTTGCCCTTATACCGTTTTGTTTAAATAAGGGAAGGGGGGCGGGTTTTTTCAATGGTTAAGTGTTTTTTTGTCTGATTCAGTTCTTATCATTTTAACTTGTTTTACTCGTTTATTTTTTGTCACACTCAACATGGTCATCGATCTCAAAATGATATACATAAAGCAACATGGAAGGTTCAAAACTGTCTGATTTAAGATTTACAAGCTGGAATGTCAGGGGACTTAATAAGTTAACTAAATTGAAGCAGGTAATGAATAGACTTAAAAACCTGCACTCCAAAATAATTTTCCTTCAGGAAATTCATCTTATGGCCAATGAAGTTAAAAAAGTACAGCGTAGGTGGCCTGGTCAAGTCATACACGCTACATATAACAATTACGCTCGGGGGGGTATTAATTCTCATCCACAAAACAATTCCTTTCCAACTTACTAATACTATTAGGGACCCCCAAGGAAGGTTGTAATCGCCCA
>NW_021145247.1:182620-229216 GCF_900634775.1 Gouania willdenowi | reverse complement strand
TTCTGTCCTCAGCATGTGGTTCCGTGGTCCAGGACTAGGACCTGGTCCAGACTTTAGGAGAAGGAGTTCATGGAGAGTAAGAATTATTCTTTTTTTCACCACTCTCTGCCTTTCCCACCATCACAGGTGTAAAAATACTCATTATCTACTCAGTAGAAGTACTGTTACGTGATTGAAATTGTACTCAAGTACAAGTAAGTCATAAACAGACCTTAATATTATTTATTCTATCTACCTATTAAGAACTGTTGCACATACTCTCTTTGCACTGATATATTTATCAGCATCCTTCTCTCTCCTGGTTTTTATTCTTTTTATTCTTGTATTTTGTTGTGGCTAAATGCAACGCAAGTTAGTTCTGCAGTTCATCTCTGATGTTATGTTGAATGACAATAAAATAATCTATCATACATACAAAACTCAAGTACAAGTAAAAAGGGTTAGGGTTAATTTTCTGAACAATTTGAGCCCATTTTTGCTTATTTTTACCCTTTTTCTGCAACTACACCAAACTCACCATATTTTAACCTATTTTCATCATTTTTTCTTGCCATATTTTTGCTCCTTTTAATGCATTTTTGCATTTTCTCCCCATTTTTACCACTTCATCAAATTTCATGCCTTTTCTGCCCATTTGTTCTGATTTCAAGACATTTTCAGCACTTTAAACCCTGTACACCACTTTTCCACCTATTGTTGCATATGTTGACCCATTATTGTCATTTTTAACCTATTTTCACCATATTTCATGTTTATTTTTGCAAATTTAACCACATTCACAATATGTCATGCCCATGATTGGCCAGTTTAAACTAATTGTTCCTGCACTGTTGTAAAAATGTTCTCTTTTATTTTTTAAATTGAAAATATGTACTTATTGATGACAAAAAAAACGTATTTTCTTGCAAAGACAAGGACACAAAGAAAGTGAAAATGAATGCCAGTCTAAAATTAGAACCACCTACTGTCATCAGTGTGATATTCTACAAAAACAAACAGCCCTCCAGTATTTGTGTTGGAGGAAATAAAATACAATCTTTTCATTTCCTTGCTCATCTTGCCTGATCTGTGTTTTTTTTATTTCTAGTGTTTGTCAGAGTGAATGCTGGGTAACAGACAGATGGAGGAGGAGGTCACTGTGAAAGTGATCAACACCTCACAGACCAAAGAATGTGCAGACAATGTGAAGGAGGAGGTTTGTGTTCACAAGGTGAGTTGGTCACGATGCTGCTAATAATGTAAGGTTTTCCTAATGCTAGCAAGGGATGAATATTTTTGGAAAATAATCTAATTCTGATTATTATTTTTCCTCAATATGGTGATTGTGATTTAATTTGCTATTTTTTTCAAGGTCCTCTTCTCATGTATTTTTCAACAAACATAATCAATAAATCAATGTAAAGTGTTCTATTAAACAATATCAGATGTATTATACATACATTGCCTAAGGATATTGGGATAAAGGAAAATAAAGCATGAATTCATATTAAAGTCTTGTAAGCATTCACCATGACAACGTAACAAAATTCTGCCAAAAAGAATTAAAAACTAAAGTGCAGGAAAAGTAAGCAGAGCAAATATGTTCTTAAACAAATAGTTTTCTTTGTAGTTCTGCCAACTTATTGCCAGACAATGACACTGACTGTGTATTACTGTACTTTATTATCTCTATTGATATTTTCTGCTCTTTCAGGTGCTAAACCACCCAAACATGGTCCGATTATTTGGTCATCAGAAAGAAGGGCCGATGGTTTATCTGTTCCTGGAGTACTGCAGTGGAGGACAGCTGTTTGACCCAATCAGTAACACATAGACCTGCTGCATCTTTAGTCTCCTCTAGATTGTTTGTATTGTGTTTCACTTCATCTCAGCCACAATATTACATTTTGTAGTGTAGAATGTTAGAAAAGGCTTGATTAAGTGATATTACTCAAACACAGAACGATAGTCAGCAAACAGTAGGTATGAGAAAAACTGGCCCATTTATTATTGACCAATGGGTTACATGAGCTTTAAAGCTGGGGTACTCAAATTATTTTCTTTAATTAAAAAAAAGATTCTTATTCGCATCAGATAGTATATAGTAAAAATTTATGAAAAAATCGTACGTCTGCGTGCAGTCTGTGACTTATAATTAATTATTTAGTTAATAAAACCCTAGAAGACAAAATGTTGGCGGTCACCCCCTCCAGCTTCAATCACAGGATTTAGAGAAAGGAGGGGTGAGCAGAGCCCACGAAGGAGCCTCCTCATTGGCTGCTGTGATATATAGTGAAGCGTGTGCACGGTGCAAACTTGTTTTCAGTCTTGGACCAACTTTGAACGCACAAGCGGCTGTTTTCCTTCTAGACAGGTAATCTAATGTTCCATTTTACTATATTTTATGTGCATCCTTTTGTGTAGCGACGTGTTTTACTGGTAGTGCACATTGAGCTCTATTGCGCGATTTTGTACACTTCCGTGAGAGGAGGAGACTGGGAGGGATTATCAGAGTGGGGGGTGGGATTCACGGTTTGGTTCAAGAATCAGGTAGTGAAGCTTTAATCTGAAAAGAAAGAATATTATACAATTGAATAAAATAAATAAAAACTAAATTAAAGGACCCTAAAAAATAACATCAATGAATCCAATAAAAACAATTATATTTTAAAAGTGCACAATAAGCCTATATATAGACTGAGTTATTTTGTCATTTTGTTTTTTTACACGTTTTGTTTGTTTTGCTTTTTATTTTGTGTTTTTACAATTTTTAGTATTATTTGGAGTTTGTGAGTTTCTGTGGTTTTTCTGTCATTTTTAATTTGTGAGGGGGTTTAGATTTTTAAATTTTTTTTATTTCAGATTTTTCAGGTTTTTTGTCATATTTTGTTTTTTATGTATATTTTTATTATTTTTGTTCTTTTCAAAATAATTTTACAATTTTAAGTTTTTTGGGGTGTTTTTTTTTTTTAGATTTTTCTTTTAATTTTTGCTATTTCTATTTTTTTTAAAGATTTTTTGTGATGATTTTGAAGGTTTTTTTTGTTTTGTTTTTTAAACCAACTTTTTTTCTACAATGTAGATTTTAGATGCAGATAATCTGACACTTGATTAGGACACATTTATCATTCTTTTAATTGACCCCATTAGTGGATAGAACCATTTTGGTGAATCAACCTAAACTAAATGTATCATTTTGTCTCTTTACTGATAAGTTTATTCTAACCTGACTTTAGCCTTTGTTGTTTTGTGATAGTTTTTTTTAATTATTATTTAAAGAGCCAGATGTTGGGATGGCAGAGACACACACAGGTTTCAAACATCTGTCATTGTTAAAGTGCATAAGGTTCAGTTATGTAAATCATAGTTCTGTTTTATTATTCTTACAGAAGAACCATCACGGTGTCGGTATCACACACAGTGACATAAACCAGAGAACATTCTGCTGAACGATAACGATGAGGTCAGACCTGAGTTTACTGGAACATTCTAAAGATTTTCTTTATAAATTCTATCTTGTTTTTTTGATAATCTGAAGCTGACCGACTTCAGCCTCGCCACCATGTTTTGTTTCAAAGAGCGAGAGCGTCTACTGAGTCGCCTCTGTGGGACGCTTCCATATGTGGCCCCAGAGCTTCTCAGCCAATCAGAGTACAGAGCTTAATCTGCTGATATCTGGGCCTGTGACATCGTCCTCACTGCCATGCTGACTAGAGGTGAGAGTAGGAGTCTGTGAAAACAATACATCATCATCCATCCCAGCATATTTAGGGTCAAAGGCTAATCTCATTATAATATAAAACAAAGACATTGTGAAATACATTCAGACAGAATGGAGCTGATTTATTCTATTGTCACTGTGATCCACCTCATTCCTGGGCCCGCTGGTACTAAATATAGGTGCCATTTTAACATGTGGTCAAAAGATGAAAAACTAACAATTAATTATTGTTTGTAGCTCAGCTGTTTTACACAGTGATACACACAATTACACACAGTGACACACACAGTGACACACACAGTGACACACACAGTGACACAGTCACTTTTCATTAATGATCTGCCAGATGTTTGCAAGGGTGTGAACATGCAACTATATGCCGACGATGCAGTGATCTATACAAGTGCCAAAACATCTGAGGAAGCAGCTCAAACTCTAACATTAACATTAACTCACATTCAGAATTATCTCATCACTTCCTGTCTCCAGTTAAATACACAGAAAACTCTGTATGGTTTTTTTCTAAAAAGGCCTCCAATATTACCCGCTCCAATGTGTATTTTGGAGATGAAGAACTGCAATTAGTGAAGGAATTTAAATATTTAGGAGTGTTGTTAGACTCTACACTCTCCTTCAAGAGTCATGTCAAAATGATAACAAGAATAATTAAATACAATTTGTCTAACTTTAGCCATATAAGAAGATCAATGACTAATCAAGCTGCTATGATGTTTTTGCACTGTATGATCCTCTCCCATGTAAGCTACTGTATAACCAGCTGGTCTCTGACAGGTGTAACAATTCTAAAACCAATTGAGAGGCTTTATAAAAAAGCTTTGAAAATTCTATTCAAAAAACCATCTACATACCACCATTGCAGTATTCTTTCAAAGTATAATCTACTGAGCTTTGAGAACTTCATAAAATTCAAAAATGTAAGTTTTATTTATAAGAGCTTACATGGGTTGGCTCCACCGCCTCTTAATAATTACATTAAATACATGAAGACTGCCTCGAGGACCACTAGGGCCATAAGCAGGGGTGACTGTCAGGTGCCTGCGAGAAAAACTACCTTTGGTCAAAACGTCTTGTCCTACAAAGGCAGCGTTCAGTAGAACAGTTTACCAACCACAGCTTTAACACTTTTAAAAGTCATTTAAAGGAGTGGCTCAGCTCAACACAGACTTGTGACCACAAGTGATTTGAACTAATATTTTTATGGTACAACTTAGGGCTACGTGCAATGCACTGTTGCACTTTAAGTACAGATATTGGAGAAAGAGGCACCTTGGGGCTATGTGCAATACACTGTAGCACTTTAAATTAAAAAAAAAAAAAAAAAAAAATCTTAGAAAGAAGCACCTTAGGGCTGTGTGCAATGCACTACAGCACTTATATATATATATATATTTATTATAACTATTTATTTTTATTATTTCTTTTATTAAAAGGCAATTCAGGACTCTTTGCAATGCACAGTGGCACTTTAAATAAATTATTATGATAATGTAAATTTATTGTTGCACTCCTGTGACTGACCAACCCTGACTATGTGGAAGTGAACTGCTTTTCTTTCCCCTGTACATTTCTTGGACCCACAGCATTCTGTCTTTTCTCTTGTGTGTAGTTGTTCTGGTCCCAGTGTTCCATTTACATGAAATGTTACTGTATTCTATGATCCCTATGTTTTTTTTTTTGTTTTTTTTTTGTTCTGTATGTAATCTTTTTATATATTGTTTTGTGTCTTGCCATGTCTTATTGTTAAGTGTAACATTTTATTACATCAGCCTGTCTAGGGACAGCAGATGGAAATTAGCCATTGGCTACAATCTGGCATATTTACATTTTTTTGAATGTTCATTAATATGTATTGTCCCTACTTAAATAAAGAAAACAAAAAATGGCTCCACCACACTCACGCAACCAACACAAATCAATACTTAAATAGTGTTAACAGTTATACTGGGGTAACAGCACTCAACATAATGTATCTAATACAACATTAGCCACCTAACATAGTTCAATGGCATTACATTAGCATTCAGTTAGCATAGCATGCTCCTGAGCAACAAACATTTAAACTCACCAATTCCTTTTCAAACGTCAAGCTCAGCAGGATTAAATGTCTCCTATCCCTAAGGTGGTGAAGTCTGAAGGTGTACAAAGGTTGTAGTGAGTACTAAAGTTGTTAAAAACCTAAAGTAGATGTTAAAGAACCAACCTGTTGTAGCAGCTCCGTGTGTGTGTCGTCACTCTCTGACAGGGAACAAACACAGCTGTTTGCAATAGGTGACCGAGCTACGTGATTGGCTGAACGTAATCTCGCGAGAGTAACGTGGAGTGGAGGAAGTGACATCACACGCTTTAAAGAAATGAGTTTTAGCAACGGAGAACCCCTTCAAAACCACCCAACTGAACTTAAAGCTTAAATACTTTATTATTATATTTAATAAATATAATTCTGTATAAGTATGAATTACACTGTCAATCCTATATAAATATGTAGATTAATATTATAAATATTAAACACATATATAGTTATCAGGGCTACACAAACAGTCTTAGGTAAGGTTTACAAAAGAACGTATTGCTGTTGTTTGTAGGATGCTGGCAGGAGGTCCAAGGTGCAGGTTCCTGATGTTCAGTGAGTGAGATGTGATCCAGATGTGAGGTGGAGGCTGAACACGTTCAGTTGCAGGATGAAGTTTAAAGATGACGGTTGGTAAACTGATGATCTGACATCAAGTGGTAGAATGAGCCTGATCTTATACTGTGGAGTGTGTAGGGAGCTTGATTGGAGATGAGAAGCAGCTTTGCAGACTTGATTGCAGACAAGGTGGGTGGAGCCAGTTCTAAGGAAAACACACAGGGAGGAGAAAACATAGACAAAGAAAAATAGACTAGGATCCTCACAGTGACAAATATGTACTGTACATTCAGTGTAGTTATTTAAAGAAACACAATGTAGAAAAACAAAACAGTGTTTTATTATATATATATATATATATATATATATATATATATATATATATATATATATATATATATATATATGGGATGCACCGAAATGAAAATTCTGATATGGATTTTTTAGGGCCGATGCCTTAGCTGATGACCAATACAAACTGCTGAATTTCTTGAGCCGACATTTGGAGCCGATACTACTTTTGCTCCTTCATTTAACGTCATAAAAATGACACTATAATTATAACAATTGGTACAAGTCTATTTTTTTTTAAGAACATTTATTGAAATTAACAAAGGTGAGGCAGAACGACAACAAGTAAAAAAATATAGAATAAATATTAAAAACAGGTGATGTAGAACAAGAACAATTTAAAAAATATAGAATAAATATTAAAAACAGGTGATGTAGAACAAGAACAATTTAAAAAATATAGAATAATTAATAAAAACAGGTGATATAGAACAAGAACAAGTACAAATATAAAATAAATATTAAAAACAGGTGATGTAGAACAAGAACAATTTAAAGAAATAGAATAATTAATAAAAACAGGTGATGTAGAACAAGAACAATTTAAAAATATAGAATAAATATTAAAAACAGGTGATGTAGAACAAGAACAATTTAAAAAATATAGAATAATTAATAAAAACAGGTGATATAGAACAAGAACAAGTACAAATATAAAATAAATATTAAAAACAGGTGATGTAGAACAAGAACAATTTAAAGAAATAGAATAATTAATAAAAACAGGTGATGTAGAACAAGAACAATTTAAAAATATAGAATAAATATTAAAAACAGGTGATGTAGAACAAGAACAAGTAAACACAGATAACCTAATAATCATTTCTAAAGACTGATATCTGAGGTCATCGTGTAGATTCTAAATGAGGGTTTTCTGCTGTTAACAAGTCTTTCCATGGTCCATCAAACCTGGTTGATGTTGTTCAAAAACACTTGGTCACAGACAAATAGATGTGAGTGTGAGGTTGATCAGTGTAACGTGAAAACAGATTTAGCATTCAGAAGTTATTGAAGCCCCAGTGGTGGAGTTACCAACAGAAGAGTCCACTTCACATGATGTCATGTTCATAACTTTTTTAAGTGTTCTTTAACATGTTTGTGAACAAACTCTGGGATATGTTGGAAATGCTCAGTTATTTTCAATTGTATATTTTTCTTCTGCTATCAAAACTAGGAAAACATCAACAGAAATGGCAGGTCTATAAGCGCACAACTTAGATGCATTGATTGTTAATAACTAACTTGCTCATCTTTTAACATTTTAATTTTTACTATAAATGGTGACTGTACAATGAGTTTTTGATAGAATTGTAAACTATTTATCTGTATATTAACTTTTTTTGAATTTCATTTATTGATATGTATTATTTAAAAATGGTTTTGAACATTAACAAATCATTGTGTGCATGTTGTGTACAAATATCAGACTACAGAGTGCTACAGAAAGTCAGCGGTTCACCATCAGACAGGTGCCAATAGGTGAGTTTTGTAAATTGTGTACTAATTTGAATTTTTTTTAAAAATTTAAAGATTTTTGCCCTGAATTAATTTTTTTCAAATTATTGATGTGTTGTCAGCTGGTTGGCATGATCATGTTCTCCCTCATTCAACACAAATTTTTACTTGTTCAAATTCAATTTTTGAATAGCCAAAAGTGCAAAACAGAGCTGAAGTGGTTTAGACTTTAATTTATAATATTTACATTGCAGGTTGATATAGAGCTCGCCCTGTGTATTGGAGAGATGATTCGTCGCAATTACTTCACCCTTGAAAATTTGAATGAGAGAATTCTATCGTTTCCATACCAGCACACAGACAAGATTGACAAACCTCATAAAATACCATAGACCTTTGTTGTAAGGAAAAGCATCGGTGGTAATGGCCATGAAAATGCCACATTGCTTAGACTGCTCCCTTTGATTATTGGGAATGCAGTTCCTGAAGAGGATGGAGCATGGACTGTGCTAATGGACTTAAAAGAGGTAGTAGAATTATCGCTGAGCACTGAATTCACAGAGGAATCCATTCAGTATTTACAGTCCAAGATACAGGATGATAGAGAGATGCTGAAAGAAGTCTTTCCAAATTTCAAACTCCGTCCTAAGCATCACTATACTGAACACTATCCTGACCTTGTACGCCGTTTTGGGCCCCTTGTACACTTGTGGACAATGAGGTTTGAGGGTAAACACTGTTTTTTCAAGAGAGTTGTACACGACACACAAAATTATAAAAATGTGTTAAAAACACTTGCAGACAGGCATCAATACATGGTAGCATATCATCTCAGTGCCTCAGGATTCTTCAAACCTCACCAGCAGACATCAAATGTCTCTTCTGTACTGGTATCAATGCTTCCAAATGTTGCTAAGACATACATTGAACAAATAACAGCAAGCAATGTTATTTACAGCACATCAAAGGTCTGCATTGATGTAACTGATTATGATGTAGGAATGTTTTTGTCTGTGGGACAAGAGGGAGGACTGCCTAGTTACTGTAGGGTTGAACAGGTTCTCCTGGTTAACAGTGATGTTGCCTTTCTTTGCCAAGAGCACACATCACACTACATTGAACACCTGAGATCTTACGAACTTTTCTCAAGCAATCTGACTATTCACACCCCATCAGAGCTAAATGACAAAACACCTCTTTGCGCTTACGACATAGATGGAAGATTGCTCTTGACACCCAAACGTTTCATATTATTACTCTAAATTATCTTGGAGTTGTGCGAACCAGTGGGGCTATGAATAAGCTGCCCCACTCCAGCATCTGGCCTTCCATACATCCCATCGTTCAAGTGGTGCCCCAGTGTTTGTGTGGACCAGTGGGTATGTGGACATGCATATGTTGTGTGTGTGTGTGACCTTCACTCTCCATGAAAATTAACATGTTTTTGTCTTTTAGGAACCAAAAGATGGCTGCTACTCAGAATCATATGCTGCGTGTGTATGTTACACGAGACACCGCCCTGAAACTTACTCTACTTGAGCGACCAAAGTCAGTGGAGGAGCTGAAAGAAATAATGCAAGAGAGGTTCAAGCTAAGACTGGATGGGGACTTTAGCCTGCACTATGAGGATCCGGACTTTGATGGTGATCTTTGTCTTCTTGTGGACATCCAGGAGTTACCGTTGAAGGGAACATTGAGAGTCGTCAGATCCGAAGGTGACACCTCATCTACTGCGTCTTCTGACACACTCATACTCCCACATGTACCTGCGTTACAGCGCCAGAAGAGTTGGCCTGACCACTTTGTTGTTCCTGGTTTTGGTTATGAAATGGAGCATATACTAGAAGAAGGAAATCGTTTTTATGAAAAATCAGGAAAATTGCTGAAGTTAAAGAGGTCACAGAAGAGTGAAATCCTTAAAAAAATGGCTGAAACGATCTACAGTTTTAAACCATACCCACATGTAAAGGAATTGTCAGTGGCTGCTCAGGCTTTGATTACAGCTAATCCATGTCTCAGAATGACAGCTGGTGATGATGGGGAGTTGGGATGGAAACGCCACTTAGGGTACAAGGTTACATCATACCGTAACAATCTGGCCAAAGCTGGCGTTGCCGAAGTAGCAATCAACACAGGGAAGCGGAGCCGAAACAACCCCGACAATGATCACCCCCATCAAAACATAAAGAAAGCTCGAAAAGCTGAGGTCAACTATATCATCAACCTACCGAAGGATCAAACCCCAGCCACTCTGGAAACAATGAGAGAAGAAATCTTACATGAAGTCGAAAAGACTGAAAAAAACCAATTAGTCATAGGCAAGCTCATGAACACAACCTATGCCCTTCGTCGCCAAGAAATCGTTGGAGCCCTTGTAGCTCCGCGGGTGAAAGACGTCGTGGACAGATGGCCAGCCCTTCTTATAGAGTCACAGGTAAAAAATGAATAAATATATACATATATTTTACTGTTCTTCCTGTTGAGAGCAATTCCTCAACATGACTCTTTAGCATGCCCACTTTGAACATGGTTGATTTTTTCCAATATTTAAATGACTTTTTGAAAAATCTATATTTTCAAAAAATTCACCAAAAAGCAACCCCCAACCCCCAGGCCCCCCAGCCCCCCACCCCCCCACCACCACCCACACCCCCGCGCCCAGCCCCCCGAGGGGAGGGCCCAGAGAACTCCCCGCCCGAGACCCCAGCGGAGGAGCCGAAGCCCACGCCCAGAGGACGACCAGAGCCACGCCAAATGGGCAGCCGGCGGGCACCCGCCGGCGAGCCCAGAGCCAGCAGGGACCCGACCCCAGGCCAGGAGGACGACCACACCCCAAGCCGCATAAGGCACCAGGGGGCCGCTGGGAGTCCCCCCGCTGGCCCCCAGGCACCCCAACCTAGCCCCCCCGGGCGCCCCAGATGCTGATGCCGCCCGCGCCACGAGCTTCAGTTCTTTAAAGCCAGGGCCCCCTCCAGAGGCCAAGCCAAACCGCCCCGCCGGGATGTGGCCCCCTATTCTGGCCCCGACGCCCTGCCTCACGGGGGATTGCCCAAGCAGGGGCCGCACCAGAAAGTATGCAAGGGCGCGGCACGCGCCACCCGCCCCGGAAGACCCCCGCCAGGACCGGCCCGGCCAGCCGGCCAAGCACCCCGGGCCCCAGGAGCACCCCCCGGGACCAGGACCCCCCAAGGGCAAGCCCCCGGGCCAAGCCCCCCGGGCCAAGCCCCCCGGGACGCGCCCCCCACCCCAGCCCAGGACCCGGCCAAAGCCCAGCAGGACCGCACAGCCCCAGACGGCACAAGGCCAGCAGCCCAGGGCCCGCCGCCCCCCGGACAGCGCAAGCCACGGGGCAGCGCCCCCCGCCGGCCCGCGAGCAACCGGCGACCCCCACCGCGGAGACGGAGGCACCCCAACGGCACACATCCAGCGCGGGACAGCAGCCCCCAGCCAAAGATGCCCCGGACCCACCCACCAGTCCGCAGATGGCAGGACATACCCACCAGGCGGCCGAAAGCAACCTCAACCACCGGAACAGCTAGCGCCGCCCCCCCAGTAAACAGCATCATACCGAGGCACCAAACAACCCTGCCCCAACCCCGGTGAGGACACCAGCACCCCGCCAGCACACCCACCCCCCAAACCGGCGAGGCAGACCGCCCCGGGCCCGCACACCGCGAGGCCCGCTCCCAAGGCCACCAGCAGACGAAACAAGCACCAAGCCACACCCAAGGGGGAGAGGCACCCCCGCGCCCCACCAGGTCGACACCGCCCGGAAAGACCCCGCAAGGAGAGACCCCGGCAAAGCCCCCCCGAGACCCACCGCCACGCCCGACCGCACCACCCTGATGTACTTTTACTCTATGCAGTGGCCCAGCCACCAACAGAGGGGCCAGGCCCCCACCGGAGAGGCCCAAATATGTGTACCAACCCACCACCCTGTTAGGGTGCCTCTTCGTTCCCCAACGGAGAGGCACTTCCCGATCCCCTGTGTGAATGTGTGTGTTTGGTGAATGTATGGGGTGTAATTAAAAGAAGGGGGATGGAGGGGAGCGGTGCTCCCCATCCAACGTCACCCCGCCGCCAAGGGGATCGGCCGAGCAGGGGGGAGGCCCGTGCCCACACCAGGGCCAGCACAGGCCCACCCGGCGCCACGATACAACACTCTCCACCGGGAGGCTGCCCCGGCCCCCCCGACGAGAGAGGACGCCATCCACCGCCAAGCAGGGCCATCCCGCCAGCCACGGACCGGCAAACCAGAGTACCGAAGCACCCCCAGCCCGGAACCGCCCCCCCACACCAACGGCGTCAATAGAGCCCCCCCCTTGCTTGCTCGTCGCGCAAGCGACATCCCTGGCAAAGGTGCACCCCAGGGAGCCAAGCCGAGGACCCGCAAGGGCCGACGGAGCAACCCACAGCCACACCCCGCCACCCAGCGACCCAGGAGGCAATCGCCGACCCCGGGCAGCAGCCACCCCCAAAGCCACCCCCACCCCGGATCTCCCCGGACCGGAGCCAAGGACCCCACCACCCCAGGCCCCCCAACAAGACCACCCCCCAGCCAACCCACCCGGCACGGCACCGCCCGTCCCCCAGGCGGGAGCCACAGCCCCCCCACCAGTGCCCCCGGCCAACGGGAGCCCCCCAAACCCAACCCAACAGGATGGCGGGCGCAAGAGCAAAGGAGGAGGAGGGGGGGAGGATGAGACAGGGGGACAGGGAGCAAGGGGAAGGAGCGGCAGGGGAGCACGCAGGGCCCCAGCCCCAGAGACCAACCAGATGCGCATGCAAGGGGCAACAGCGCCAAATCAAACAGCCCCGGGACCTCGTGAACACCCAGAAAGAATGCACACCCGTGCTGAGGCAACAAGGCACCCCGGCAACCCACCCCAGCCATCCCGGCCAAGACCACCCCAGAGGCCCAAGGCGGCCCAGGCCTACAGTTGGGCTAGTGCGTTAGTAAAGAGTGGTGCTGGCAGTCGCTTGCAGGCTAGATCATCAGGCTTTTAAAAATTTAGATTTAATGCAATTAAAAAAGGAGTCCAACGCTCCTCAAAGTACGTTATTTTTTTTTGTTTTCTGAGAGCAGACATCTTTTCCATGGAAATAAATTCTGTGAGGAGATTTTGCCATTGGTTTATGTTTAAGGATTTTTTGTCTTTCCAATTTAGTAATATTGTTTTTTTTGCTATGGCTAGTGCCGCAAGGATTGATTGTGATTGGTTTGCTGGAGGTTGAAGAATTGTCAGGTCTCCAATCAAACAAAGATTTGGAGATAAAGGAATCCTGCAGTCCAAAATGTTGGACAGTTTTTCAGTGATTAGAATCCAAAAGTGTTGAACTGGGGAGCAAAGCCATAAGGCATGTAAATAGGAATCCGCTGTATTCTGGGTGCACTGAGAGCAGATGTCTGTTGCTGAGAAGCCCATTTTATGCATTTTCTGTTGGGTAATGTGGGATCTGTGGAGGACCTTGTATTGAATTAGCTGAAGGTTTGTGTTTTTTGTCATCTTAAAAGTATTACAACAATTTTCTGCCCAGAAATCAGTGCTCGGGGTGATTGAGAGTTCGGCCTCCCACTTCGCGATTGGTAAGTAATTACAGTTAGTGTTCGAGAGCGCTCTGTATATTTTTGAGAGTTTTTTTGATTTTGTTGAGATTTTTTTCATATATATAGCCCGTTCTGGAGGTTGTAAAGTAGTTAAGTCTAGTGGAGTAGTTTTCTTTATTGTCTCTGTTACTTGTAAGTACTGTAGAAAGTTACTTTTATTTATATCGAATGCTTGGGTTAGATTGTTATATGTCCTGATCTTGTCATTTTCAAAGAGGTCTTGGAGATGAGTGATTCCACTCTCTTCCCATGTCTTCAGATAGAGTGGTGTTTTTTTATTTTTAAAGTCGGGGTTGTGCCAGATTGGAGACAGTATACTAGTTTTTAATTGGACATTTGTGATGTCCAGGGCTTTCCACCATGCAGTCAGTGTGGAGGCAATTAGTGGGTTTTTAAAGCAGTTGTGATGTTTGAGGGTCGCAGTGATAAAAGGGAGATCAGAGAGTTTAATGTGTTTGCAGTCTAACTGTTCTATTTCTAGCCAGGTGTTGTAGTATTCTTTTGGTTTTAGCCATTCTGTTAAATATAGTATTTGGTTTGCTAAGTAATAATGCATGAAATTAGGGGCTTCTAAACCACCCTCGTCTTTGTTTTTTTGAAGGGTTGAAAGGCTTATTTTAGGTTTTTTATTTCTAGTATAGAATTTTGTAGTTGTAGAATCTAATCTTTGAAACCATTGTTTTGGTGGTTTCAGTGGTATCATTGAGAACAGGTAGTTTATTTTTGGTAAGATTTTCATTTTAACTGAGGCTATCCTGCCAAGTAGTGAGATGGGGAGATTGTTCCATCTCCGCAGATCTTCTGTGACTTTGTCCAACATCGGATCATGATTTAGTTTAATTAATTCATTTAAGTTTGGTGATATATTTAAGCCTAGATATTTAATTGTATTTGTGGTGGAGGGGTGGATTTTGGTGTGCAGGATTCCATGAGTTTTTTGTCAAAGGGAGGATTGATGATTTTCTCCAGTTAATGGAATAGTCTGATAATTTAGAGAAGCTGTTTATTAGATTAAATACTTCCTCTAAAGAGGATTGCGGTTCTTCCAAATAGAGTAAAATGTCATCCGCGTAAAGATTAATTTTGTGTTCTGAGATGGATGAGTGGATTCCTTTAATAACAGAGTTCTGACGTACAGCTGCTGCGAGAGGTTCAACGAATATTGCAAAAAGCAAAGGTGAGAGTGGACAGCCTTGTCTGGTTCCCCTCTGCAGTGTGAAGCTTTGGGATGTTATTTTGTTTGTGGTTACTGAGGCCTTAGGTTTATTGTACAGGGTGGAGATCCATTGTATGAATGATTCTCCGAAGCCAAATTTGCCAAGGACAGTTAGGAGGAATGACCAGTTTACTCTATCAAATGCTTTTTCTGCATTATTATTTTTCTGCATTATTGTTTTCTGCAGATTTTTTTTTTTTTTTAGAGTTCTGTGCCATATTGATCACATTAAACAGTCTTCTCACATTGTCTGTGGAGTGTCTATTTTTAATAAATCCTGTCTGGTCTTGGTGTATAATTGACTGTACTACTTTCTCTAACCTGGATGTGAGTGCTTTGGAAATAATTTTTAAGTCTGTGTTAATAAGTGAGATGGGACGATTGCTTGAGGGTGACATGGGGTTCTTGTCTGGTTTAAGTAACAATTTAATGTTCGCTGTATTCATGTGACCTCCTACATAACCTTTATTTTTGATCTCTGTTACTACTCTGAAAAATAGTGGAGCCAGCATTGACCAGAAATGTTTTAGGAATTCAGCAGGGAACCCATCTGGACCTGGTGCTTTGCCTGTTGACATGCTGTCTAAAGCATTTTGTAATTCTTGTAAGGTTAATGGTGAGTCTAAGGTGGTTTTCTGATCTATAGTGAGCTGTGGTAGGTTTAGGTTTTTGAGAAAGGTTTTAATATCTTCAGGGTCAGGGTTTAAATTTGATGAGAATAAGTTTTGATAATAATCATGAAAAATGTTATTAATGTCCTGTGGTAAGTTTAAAGTTTGACCTGCGTTATCAGAAATTGCTGCTATAAAGGAATTTTCTTTATTGTGTTTAAGCTGATTTGCTAAGTATTTGCCTGATTTATTATTGTAGTCAAAGTTTTTGTATCGTAATTGATGCAAAATGAAGTCGGTTTTTTTAGATAAGATGATATCCAGATTAAGTTTTGTATTTTGAAGTTTTTCCCATAGAAGTTCAGATGGGTTAGCTGCGTATTCTTCCGTAAGTTTCTTAATTTTTTCTTCGAGTGTTTTTTCTGCTATCTGTTCCTGTTTTTTCTTAAAAGAAGAGTATGATATAATCTTCCCTCTAATGACAGCCTTGCCGGTTTCCCAGAGTAAGGACGGTGATATTTCCGGGGAGTCGTTTGTCAATAGAAAGTCCTCCCATTCTTTTCTTATTATTTTTCCAAATTCACTGTCATTAAGTAATGAGGTGTTAAAGCGCCATAGAGAGGATACTTTTTGAATAGAGTCACACTGCAGGGTGAGGGATATTGGGGCATGATCGCTAATAATTATAGGATGTATTTTAGAGGACATCTTATGTATGATGAAATTATTTGAAAGAAAAAAGTCAATTCGGGAGAAGGATTTATGCACGGGGGAGAAGAAGGTATATTCTTTTTTAGTTGGGTTATTCAGTCTCCATACGTCTCCTATTCCAAGATCTTCCATGTAATCCATTAATACTTTAGCAGATCGAGATGGTTTTGTATTTGAGCACTTACTAGATCTGTCCAATGATATGTTGAGCGCCAGATTGAAGTCACCTCCGATGATTAAAGATGAGTCTGCAGAAAGGTCTGAAAGCTCTGAGAAAATTCTATGAAAGAAATCAGGGTCATCATTATTGGGGGCATAGAGATTTAGAATTGTGAAACATTTATTATAGATTACTACTTTGATAATAATATATCTACCCTCTGGGTCTATGACGGAGCTGATTATGTTAACAGGTAACCTTTTGTTGAGAAGAACCGAGACTCCTCTTTGTCTGGAATTGAAACATGAGTTATATATCTTATTAAAATTTGAATCTGTCAGGGATTTTTCTTCTGATTTAAGTAAGTGGGTTTCTTGAAAGAAAACAATGTCTGCATTTAATCTTGAAACATAGTCAAATATCTTAATCTTTTTAGCCTGCGAGCGAATGCCACGCACATTCCAAGAAGTTACTGTAAACTGAGACATAGAATGAGGTGAATGTTAGTCCATACAGGTGTAAGCATATCTGAGAATCTGTGGTCATTTGTGCACAACTGTGTTATAAAAGGCTTGGATGCAAGAAAAAAAGAAGAGGAGACACACTTATCATGCGATAACACCACGTGGTAAATGACTGGATCAAAAAGGTTAGTGAAAAGCACAAACATACAACAACAACAATAACAACAATAACAACAACAATAACAACAGGTATCAAAATAGTAAAAGGAGCAAGGGGTAATTATAGGAGGTGGGGGGTGTTGTGGGTGTTGAGTGAATGTGAAAGAAAAAAAAGAGTGAGGGGTGGGAGAAGAAAGAGTTGACATGACGGTAAAGAGTGTCCTGTGAGAGAGTACGTGCCGAAAAGTGTTTACCAAAATCTAAGCTAATATGTAGCATACATACAAACATACATACATACACACACGTGTCCATATATACACCTATCCGTGTTTTTTTTTTTTTGGTGTTGTTATTATTTTTATGTATTTATTTATTTTAATTGTTATTATTTTTTTTTTTTTGCAATTATCATTATTTTATATATATTTTTTTTAATTATATATATAGATATATACATACACACACACACACAAACATATACATACACACACGTACAGCACATATATTTATTTTAACTTTAAAATAATGCTACCTTAACTTCACCTTAAGTGGAGAATTATCCTTTGAATGTTAACTCACATATCACCTATGTTTTTTTTTTTTTTTTTTTTTTTTAATTTTTAATTTATTTATTTATTATTATTTCATTATTATTTTTAGATTTGTCTTTCTCAGTAGAGCCAGGGCGTGATGTTTGAATCCCTAAACAGTTGGCCATCTATGTAAAGCTTGTCTACGACCAGTTTGGAATTTTTGCCTTTCTGTCGGTTTTCCTTAAAGATGGGATACAGGGTTTTTCGACGTTCGTTTATTTCCCGAGGGAATTGATCGTTCATGCCGAATTGCGTACCTTTAAGTTCCCGACCTTTACTTTTTACCTGGATTTTCTGTTGAAAGTGCTCAAATTTGGCAATGATGGGACGTGGCCGGTTACCTCTACGTGGTCCGAGGCGATGGACACAGTGAAATGTGATGTTTTTCACGGTTTCTGCCGGGATTTTAAGCGCAGACGACATAAAGTCTTTTAGCAGAGCATCTGGGTCATCGTTGGGGGTCTCTGGGATGCATGAGAAAATCACATTGTCTCTCATACTGCGAGATTGGATATCCAGGACTGACTCTTTAAGAAACTTGTTTTCGTTCTTCAGCTCTTTTACCACGGAGCTCACCGCAGATAAAGCCGAATGGATATCATGGTTGTCTTTTTGTAAGTCCTGGATTTGTTGATAGGCAAATTCCAGGCTGGCTTTCATTTCCTGAACGTCTCGGTGCAGTAAGTCGAGCACATCCAGCCTCTTAATTATGGTTTGTAGGAGTTCCGTGTGGGATTCTACCTCAAGGTCTGACGTATCGGTAGCCAAATCGTTTTTTCGGCGCTTGGCCGACTTACCTGATGTACTGGCTTTCTGTCCGGTCTCCATCACGTACTCAGCATAATATCTATCGATGAAATCCTAGAGGTCCTCCACTCTGGCTGGTGGGGGGGCGCGTGGTCGGCTCTCGTCGGTGGCGTTGATTTAACGGTGAAAATCGTTAATATGTGCACGTAAGCAGGATCGGTAAACTAGTCTCGGCGGCGAGCCGCCATGTTGAATTTTCACAGATTGTCACGTGACTCTCAGAACAGCCTTTTAAATTAAAGAATGACAATTAACTGTCAACTTTGACCATGGTTCTGGTTCTGACTCATCTGACTTGGTTCTGACCTAATTGAATTTCCCTTGGTGTTGCTACCTGCCAAGTAAAAATACATTTACCATTCTGTTCCTAATTGATCTTTGTACATTTCTGTGTAAATCTGTCCATGTACAGGTGTTTGCAGATTTTCACCAAATCAACAACGTTACCCTGCGCAATCCATTCTACAAGGAGTTGGACAGACACACGCCTAAACTCATCACCTTGTTTAGAGACAAGGCCACCAAGACTGGCAAGATAGCTGAGGAGCTAGCCAAGCTTATTAGGATTTATGACCTTCAGGTGAATTTTTAATTTTGCATGATTTGGAAATAAATTACTAACAGATGGTTTACAGACAACTGTAAGAAGCCAAGGTGTGAATTCTTTCAAAGTGTTTTCCTTTGTGAGTTATTGAAGTATTTACAATAGAAAGTTATTAATTAGAAAAATGTTTTACTGAAGAAATGGTGACCCAAAATACTGAATCTACCATCTATATTTATCAAAATATGGAGCTATTTAACACTGTTTTATTCATTTAAGTGTTTGCTCTGCATTTGTGTAATTACTATTGAAATTGATATTTTTTGTCCATCTAGGAACAACGTGACGTAAATATAAAATGGGCCCTTGTCCTTCATGCACTTCCTGTGTACCTGCGTGACGATGTCTCCAAGTTCTTCAGGACCTGTAATGTAAGTGTACTATTGGCCTCACTATCAATCCATTTGCCCAGCTATTCAGTCAGCTTAAACATATGACATCACTCAAAGAACTCTAGGAGAACCAGGTGGGTATTACAGAAAGCAGGTTATGTGAAAACTCAGAGTGAACCCTGAGATGAGGGAAACTCTTGAGTTATTCATTCCAGAGAGCTATTCCAGAAAGGAGATTCAACAAACTCTGAGCCTAACCCTGAACTCTGAGTTGACTTACCCTGTGAAGTAAAACTCTTGAGTTTTCAATTCTAGAATGGCTGATCTGAGTTAGGTAAGGCGACTCTGAGTATGTTAACTCTGAGTTGAGCTCATGCCTCACGACTAGTAAAAATGTTGTCCAATGTTTTATTTTGTTTTAGGCTATTTTATTCAATTTAAATTGGCTGAAAATGAAATGTAAAAACAGTCTCACGATGGCTCCTTACTTTGGTTTTAATTCACATATCAAACAAAGTAAAAACAAAATAAATACTAATAAGTAAAAAAAAACTCATAATTAAACAAAAATGTTTGTCAAAAATAAAGTACATACAAATAAAAGGTAGATATAAGTTGTAGTGCCATGGGTCATTTTTAATTATTTATGTCTTAGAAAGATGAGAACATGTATGAACATGTACAAAGTATGAGAACAGCATTAATGTCACCTGATTTCCTCTCAGGGATCAATGATTTACTGAATCTGATCAGGTTTAATGATTAAGTTCTGATCAACTTAGTTTAAATTAACCTAATTTAAATTATCTTTTGTGTAATGTGGAATTTGAAGTTGACTAGATGTTGCACTTTGTTACTTTTGTCCCCCATAGTCAAATGCTGCCAGTAAGGAGGAGGAGAGGGCGGTGCACCTAATTAGCGGTCCCCAGAGAAAACGTTCCCCCGGTGACGGCGTTTCATGCCGATTTTGTCCATTTCCCCGTTTAACCGTTTTTATTGGTCGATTCTGTTAACGCTAAACGCTAAACGTTAACGCTATACTAATTGCCACTTTTGTAGCTATTTGTAGGAAATAAAGAAAGCCAAATTGTGTTATTTCTCAGTCCGGCTGCTGGAAGGCGATTCTGATATATGCTGTGTGGCCGGAGAATATAAATGATGGACTGATGAAAAGCGGTCGGCTGCTGTTCGGTTCAGTTCTTGTCAGGTAGTGAGAGCTCATCTAAACACATCTAAATTATCCTTCTGGTGTAAAACTATGAATTATTTTTGCTTCAACAAGATCAGACTGAGAAGGGAAGGACAGCCGCTGTCAGACAGCTTCGTCAGACTCAGGGTTTCTTCAAGTTAACCTGCTAGTGAGCAGGTTATGTTCTGAGTATGTTACCGAAGGTGACTGACTTAGTTAGCTTTCATTCTGGGGGAAAATAGTTTCAACATGTCGCTTAGTTGCAGTCTAAGTGCAAAGTGAAAGTAATATCCAGACATCATTAGCATGATTAGCATCCTTGAGGGGCTGAACTCATTCTTGTATTATTTGTGTTTCGTAGTCATCAGATGGTCCAGACCTCACTGACACTCCGGTGGCTCTCCTGCCAGTCGTCATGGATGAAAATACTGATGTGGCCCTCTTCAGTCCTGAGAGCATCTGTATTGTCGTGGAGGATGAAATACTTGTGAGTGGTCCCACAAATCTGGCTGACTCATTTCTCCTACTCTTTGGGTACATCTATGCACTAGACCTACAGTACCCAAAGAATCTCGAGCTTACATTCACATTTATCCAAAAAGTTGTGATGTGTCTTGAGGACAACAAACCACTGAAAGGGCGTCTACTGACGTTGAACAATGATTTGTTCAATGAGTGAATCACTCAGAATGGACTGTTTGTTGAGCTGAGTTTTGAGGAAGTTTTTTGTTTTTGTTCCAGTCTTTACAAATAAGTAATCATTTGCCTCTTTACCTCAAATTTAAGATGTCACACTGTTTGTTCGTTCTACCTCAGATTTAAGATGTCACACTGTTTGTTCGTTCTACCTCAGATTTAAGATATCACACTGTTTGTTCGCTCTACCTCAGATTTTATACATTGATTGTAAAAAGATAAATGTTGTAGTTTTTGTACTGAATAACTTGTAGAAACCGACTGTTCAATTCATGCACTATACATGTTTAATGTTTTGTTACATAACCTACCTTGATGCACTACCTTGATGATGCCAGTTGAAGAATGGTACAGTAGAAAACTTTATTTGAATGTTTTATTTTTTATTTTATTGGCGTTGCAGCCTTCAAGGTACAGTAGGTGCCAAAACGTTTTTAAAAAGTGTTAAATGGCTCCACTTTCTGATAGTTGTCAATGCTGTTTAGGATGGAATATACTTTGAATCTTATTTAATTTTAATGTGAATCCTTTGAGTTATAATATTTAATGAGTGAGATGAATGTGAGATGGAGACCAGAAATACTGAATCTACACTCTGTTTATGACAAGCACTTTGTTTAAACTGAACTTCTTTTATTTGTGCCTTTTAAAAAGCACAGTGTTGAATAAAAAAAGTTGTTAAATTGTCACTGTGGTGTCACTTTTGTGTTCTAACATTAGCTGATTGAAATACTGATGTCGGCCCACTACACAATTATAGTTTAGAATTAATTGTAAGTGCATGTCCCACATAAGTTGTACAATATTTAAAATTTCGAGTTTATTTCCCACATTATATGAGTTGAAAAATATAGAAAATTTTGAGTTTATTTCCCTACATTATGAGTTGAAAAAAATTTAAAATTTTGAGTGATTTACTCACTTATTATAAGTTGAGAAATATCAATATTTTTATGATGACATTGAGATAATTTAAGGCAACTGTAAATATAATTTTTTATTTTATGCCAACTTAAAACATTTAATAACATCACTCAAATATTATTGTGTAATCTGTTACACAATATTTTTTTAGTTCTGTGAACTTATTAAGGTTTACAGTGTGGGTAAGATACTATGTAAACAAACTAACAATGCTGTATTTGAACTCATCCTGAAATCTACTAGTAATGACTAACAGTAATGTCTTACTTGTTTATGTCTATTGTGTTCTGTCTGCATGGACCTATCACTATGTGTCTGAAATAAAGTTTTGATGATGATGGTTTCCCATATGCTTTTTGTTTAGGTAAGAGGAAGAGGGACACGATTGGGGAAGTCCTCCAATATATGGAGAAGTCTGACGAGGTGTTTCTGTTGGAAGGCAGGGAGGACCGTCAACTCTCAAAGGTGATTCTGGAGAGCCTAACGAACATGGACGCCCAGGGAGCAAACATTATAGCTCCTGATGGAGGAGCAGGGGAAGAAGTAATGTGCTTTTTCCCCCTGAGAACATGTACATACTGTATAATATTGTAAATAAAAGTTTGTTTGAAGTGATGTGAGTTTTCTCTCTAATTTCAAAAGACATTTTTCATATTTAGTTTTACTAGTCTTCTTCTTCACATGTAGAAAATGCAGTTACTTACAAGTCATATATGTAGTTTTCAAACCGTTGCTGAATATTACCAATTCTCACAATATAATGTAAAATATAGAGACAGTAGTTTAGTAAATATTAACTTAAAATGCGTACATATGTCATTACTACCACTCCTTCTTTGTGAATGATATGGTTTTATTAATTTTGCTGTGATGACATTGACCCACATATGGTAAATTGTGTCTAGGTCTGCATCAGCTGGATTATGTTTAGAATTTCTTTAAACCTGACATTCAAAGTGTTCCGTACTTTACATTCACAGATGTATATTATAGTAATAATATATGTACATACCGGTCAGTTAAAAATGTAGTTGTAGCTTACAGTACAATCACAAATCTATGGTAACCAGATTTTCTTTCTCAGAAATTAGTTTTAGATCTTGTTATACTGTCACATATACAACTAAACAATATGCACCAGCTCAGATATATTGTCACTATTGTTTTTTATATGTATATAATGTTATTGCTCTTACTTTTTTATTCTGTCACTCTTTAATTCCTGTACTCTAATCTTTAAGGCCCTGATGGAAAGCTTAAATGTTTGTTACAACATATAGCAAATGTAATGTTAGTGTCTTTGCATTTTATTTGTGGACATTTCAGGCGGTGAAGGTCCCAACCCCTTTGTTGAATAAAACAGTATTGGATTTTCATTTTAAATGTATTGAAAAACAGACATTACCCTTTATTATTATTCTTTAATTCAGATGAACAAGACAATTACATTCATGGAAATACATACACATATCAATTTCTTTGGTTCCCAAAGCTGTACAGATAACATTTCCAGCCACATCACAAACCAATTGGGTTATTCTGCTTGATTGAAATACTGTATCAAGGCTGCCCTGATGTCAGCCCCCTCTGCATTGCCCGTGTCGGGCAGTGGTTGGACGGGAGGCTGATTGTGTTCCAATCCGGCAGTCCGCCCCTCAATGAAGTTGTCCCCATGCTCTTCACATATGTTATGGAGAACACAGCAGGCCATCGCCATCTTCTTGCTCAGGTCTAGATTACAGTCATTTCTTTTTAGGAGACACCTCCAGCGACCTTTTAGTCTCCCAAAAGTCATTTCAACCACAGATCGAGCACTGCTCAGTCTGTAGTTGTATGTGCGCTGCTCAGGGGTCAGTCTGCCTGTGTCTGAAAATGGTTTCATGAGCCAGTTCTGTATTGGGTATGCTGGGTCACCAATAAGGTAATCTGATCTCAACTGTCTGCATGTTTCAAACTGTAGGCTTCAAACTAATAATAAACTGGAATATTAGCATTTCCTGAAGTTCAAGTGAGGATGATCTATTTGATCAGGATTCATCTTTCAACTCTCACATAAAACAAACTTCAAGAACTGCCTTCTTTCATCTCCGTAACATTGCTAAAATCAGATCTATCCTGTCTCAGAGCGATGCCGAAAAACTAGTCCATGCTTTTGTTACCTCTAGACTGGATTATTGTAATTCTCTTTTAGCAGGCTGCCCAAGCAAGTCGCTTAAGACACTTCAGCTGGTTCAAAATGCTGCAGCACGTGTACTGACTAAAACTAGGAGTAGAGATCACATTACTCCTGTATTAGCCTCTCTGCATTGGCTTCCCATAAAATATAGAATAGAATTCAAGATTCTTCTTCTCACTTATAAAGCCCTAAATGGACAGGCACCAGTCTATCTCAAGGAGCTTGTAGTGCCATACAATCCCCCCAGAACACTACGCTCTCAAAATGCTGGACTACTCGTTGTTCCATTCGTCTCTAAAAGTAGTATAGGAGGAAGAGCTTTCAGTTATCAGGCCCCACTTCTCTGGAACCATCTACCAACCACGGTTCGGGGGGCAGACACCCTCTCTACCTTTAAGGTTAGGCTCAAAACATTCCTGTTTGGTAAAGCTTTTAGTTAGGAACCAGCTCATAGCTCATAATAAAGATGCAATAGGCATAGACTGCCGGGGGGGTCTGGCATGCTCGGTTGGAGAGAGGTTGGAGAGGGCGTTAAGAGAGAGGTCATTTAGGTTAGAGAGGGACCGGAGAGGGTCCCATTCCTCTCTCAAACACTCCCTCTATGTCTGCTTCTTCCCTTGTGTGTTTGCTCCTGTACTCCTTCTGGCTTTTGTCTGTGTTTAAAGACATTAGAAGAACTAATGTGTGAATCAATGGATCAGTTCATGTCCCAGCTTAGATGGGATGGTTTTAATCAGCCTGAGTTGGTGATGATCTAGAAAAAAAATACTACATTTTAGTGGTGACAACATTTAGCAGACGTGTAGATGTACTGAATTTAATTAGAATTATTGTCGTGGTTAGTAAGACAAGTATTCTAAAGGGTTAAAATAAGCAGAAATGGATGATTATTAGATTAAATTACTTGAAATCAAACTTCCTACAACACAATAACAAGTGAAATATACTGAATATAAACAAATAATTCTTGTTAAAAAATTTTTGCTTTTTTGATTACTGCAAATTAAAGCTTCGGAACAAGAATAAAACAACTAATCTAAGTAAAAAATGAGTCAGTATTAATGAAAAATGACTAAGCTGTTTCTTGATACAAGTTGACTCATCTTGAAATAAACCTAAATATATATTAAAACTAAAACCAAAATTTTAAAACCAGTGTTTGTTCTTAGAATAAACATCTTATCAGAATCACAACCAGGAGTATGAGTAACATCAACATTTATTAACAGTATGAACCGTACACCAGAAACAGTGGTTGCTGCACACTTTTTATGTCAAATTTAAGACATTTTAAGACTTTTTTTTTTAAAGCAAAACAAACAGCAATGAACAAAACACATAATATGCTGCTGTATAAAGTGCTGTGATTTGTCATGTGAAGAAGGCAAAAACAAAATGATCAAACATTTGTGCAACACTACAATGTAAAGTATTCAAACATGTCTCAGTTCAAGGTCCATCTAACATGTGAGACCTAAGGACACTGAGGGAAAACTTGTGGCGCAGCTAGCCAAGTCAGGCACAAAACAACTTATTCAAAGGCATTGCAAACAAAAACAAACACAACAGACCTGACAAAATGCTGCTTGACATTCAGCTATTTTTCAACCAATGATTTCCAGAAACAGGAAAACATAAAAACCAAATACAGATAAAAACGGTGTATTTCTGATTGGTTTTAAAATCACAATAATCCAAATAACAATGGAAACATTATTTATTGTTTTGTTTGTTTGTCTTTTTTAGGTGACGACAGTTGAAAACACTGCAGCTTCTCTGTGAACTTGTAATAGAGAATAAGAACGCTACGTCAACTGTATAAACTATGGAAGTATATCTGTACCATAATTCAATTTAAAATCCATTAACAGAAATGTTTTTTCATTTTCAGAATATAGCTGCATTTTTTAACTCATAAATAAAATGAATAATAAATAATACATTTTCATTTTCTTCTTCCCTTAAACATGACGCTCTGGTGGGAGGAGTCAATGCAGACTGGAGAAGAATTACGCTGGAAATTCAGATGATTTCAGGTCAAAATAATGTGAGCAGCTGATTTTCTGAGGGTGCACAGATCCTAGATGACTAAGATAGTTTATATTGGTTTCTAAGAAGGGTTTACAGATGAAAAGCTCTATTATAGCTACGTGTGTGCTAATATGCTAACAATTGTAATATACAGTTTTTAATAGCAGACATGATATTTACAGTCATAATATATTGTGTTTCTGGGTGTGTAAAGGTTACAGATGTGTTCAAGTGAATTCATATTCTTTTGATATTATTAATAATAAAATTTTATAAATCTCCCCCATGTGACCAAACTCTAACACTGCATTTTTATTATTTCCATTCATTATTAAATAATGATGACATGTATGGTGACCATCCGTCTGGTTTTAGACATGTCCTCTTTTGTTTTCACCTGGTGTTGGGGCTGTGTGGGGATATTTAACAATTAATGACTTACCTCCGCAAAAATGTGTTCTATCTGTCACCTGCAGTCACATATTTTTTATGGTATAGATATAGAATCAACTGCACTTTGTAAAAAAGACAAACAAACAAAACGATATAATGTGCTACCATTGTTATTTTGAACATTTTTTTTGTATTTGATTTTTCTGTTTTCCTGATTCTGGTTTTAAAAAATGAAACTAAAAATAAAAATCATTTATTTCTCTTTTTTAATTTGATTTTGAAATGAAATAACCAAAGAATGACATGCAGTGCCGACTCTAGCCTCTCTGGCCTTTTGGTGAACTCTAATAATTTTCATACCACGTAACTGACATTTACATTATTGTTATATTATTATTATTATCAGAATCATTTTTAACACTTGTATATTGGTCTTCACCATATGCACAAAAATGCTTTAAATAAGGAGAAAACCTTGAGCAAAATTACTTTTTTGACATTTTATTTGCTTTTGATAAAAAGTAAAGATTATTTTTAGTTTAAATACTTATGACTTAAATGTTTTACTTTTGATATTCATATTTTGTGAAAAGATGCAAAACTTCCAGATTTAACATATTATTAAAATTGCAGTAATGAACACATATTAATTTAAACAATTGCAGTTCACAGAGGTATTGAACAAAGAAACTATTTATTAAAATAGTGTCATTTACTGGTGGTGATTTATAAACAGCTTTAAACAACACAAGCTAAAAAAGCTCCATTCATTATATGAGGAGAGATTTGTCTCAGAAATATTCACTAATACATACGGAGCCCTGGAGGTGACATGTATAAAAAAATTGTATCTCTCACTGTAACTTAATTATCTCGTAGTGTAACTTACTTATTATCTCACACTGTGAGTTACAGAGACTGGTTCTGAGTCAGAGTTTATCACAATGACATCATCCACAATGCTGGATATTCATCTGTTTATTGATTTTTACTTTGAAAGTGAGTCAAAATATAAAGATATTAATAATTTGTTTGCTAGACGGCACAACTTTAACATAGTGACGGACAGGTAAAGATGATACTTTAGTTGTAGAGGACACAGTCGTCATAAAGCATAGCTTAGAGTCCTGGTTGAATTCATTAACAACAACTACAATACTACGGTAACTTCATGGATACCTGTGGATAATAATAATATTAATGCATTAGATTTTATTTAGTGCTTTTCATAGACACTCAAAGCTCTTTACATTGATGTGCATCATTCTTTCACTCCACACACAGTGGTGGTAAGCTACCATTGTAGCCACAGCTGCCCTGGGGCAGACTGACAGAAGTGAGGCTACCATAGTGAACCATCGGTCCCTCTGACCACCACCAACACTCACTCACACACTACATTCATACGATGGATGTACATGGACTTGAAAATGATTCTATTAGAGTTTTTCAGCGTTTCCTCGTCCCTACAGATGCAGACAATAGCCTTGATAGTTACTGACCCTCAAAGTAACACCACCAGTAATGTTACATACAGCACTAAGATAAGACTGTACAGTGAATAGTGAATGTGATCATGTCCCTCTGTCACACATTGATCACTTGTAGTTTTATGTCCAGGGGGATAAAAATACTTTCTGAGTGTTTGTGGAGCAGCTCAGAGACTAAACAGCTGTTCTGTGTGATCATGGTCCAGTGCAGTGGGGGCTTTGTCTCATGTCCTTTTTTCTATCATTCATACATACTGTATATCTGTGTAGTGTCAAATGTGCTGATCAATCAATTCAACAATGTCAGAAGTATGCATTCATGTGGGAGCTTAAGTAGAGTTAATTATGGCCAAATGAGTATGTGTTTGAAGGTTGGATGTACAAATAGGTGTACATACTCTGTACTCTGTAGTGTTATAAAGGGGTTGATTTGCGGGTGCAAAATAAAACAGCGCGTGTGATTTCCCTGGTTTAATTCTATGGGACATGAACCTGATAAATGTGTTTGTTGTTGGGTTTTTTTTTTAAACTCACTTTTATATTTTTTTTGTTTGGTGTATTTTTCTGGAATGTATGTTTTTGGGAGTCATTATCTGTATTTGTGTATCATTCTGTTGTGTTTTTGTGCATTTTTTTTTTATAATTATAGTTATTTGTTGCTATTTTAGTATGATTCTGTTGTCATTTTGTGTATTTTTGTAGAAATATTTAGTTTTGTGTATTTTGAGTCATTTTCATATCTTTGTTGTATTTTTCTGTAATGTATGTTTTTTGGAGTCATGTGTATTTTTTATCATTTCAGTTGTCTTTTTGTGCATTTGTTGTGTTTTATTTTATTCATTTAGTATATTTAAATAAATAAATAAATACAGTGTGTGTTTGTGCTCCGTGAAATGTTTAATACGCTGATAACCAAACTCCGTAGACATTGTAGCGCCAATCAGAAAAACAACCAAATAAAACCTAAAGTAAATTAAAGTATTATCTACAATTCGACTGCCTTTTTAAAAAAAAAAAAAAAATCACTGTTTACCTTTGAACCGAGTGGTCAGAGCTTAGCTTCCATGTACGACACCACACAGAATCTGCAGTTTTCCAGATGGAGAATTGAACAGGTTGAGGTCAAAACTGACTCTAGTGAAACAGCGCGTTATTGAGCAACAGTTATATGGTTTAAACCATGGGAAACGTGTCTGCAAAAGACTCACCAGTGGCTGATGGTTTCAAATGATCTATTCAGAGAGTCCCCGTGTTTGAGAAGCTAACTATAGCATGGCACAGGAGGAAGTGGAGGAGGAGTGGCCACACACGTGACTCTTGCTTGGGTGAGGAGCTGTGCAGTGAAATAGATATAGATGGTGCGCTAGCGCCCCCTCACACCCTGAGGTCAAAAGTTGAATAGGTTTCATTTCGGGGCCGTCCAGAAGTGAAATAAAATTAAAATAAACATTTTGAAATGACCAAATTACTCCAAAATAACAGATACACACACTCGGGGTATTTGGAACCCGTTGACCAAGTTTCAGGTCGAACTCGCACCGCGTCTGGGAGATATTTGCTCCACATACACACACACACACATCCACACAGACGTCGATTGCTTTTTAGTTAGATGTCAGATATATTTGGAATGCAATTCAATTGCTAAAGATGAAGAAATTAAGGCAAAACTAAATTACGTTGGGTGTTACACTGAGCCAAACAGTGGTGCTTATGTTAAAATAACTAATTATTTATTATAATAAAGACAATAATATTAAGGCGTACATTAGTGTTTGATACATTTATAATGTCTACTGAATACAGAGAAAGGTGATTTACATGGTAAACACTGCTTTCAGTTCATTAAAGATAAGAACAATAGATTTTAAGTGTTTTAAGACAAACTAACATCAACTACTGCACAAAACAAGACATAAACACAAGCTCACTGGGGACATCTACTGGTGAGATTTAGAGATATAACTTTAGTTGGAAGTTGTACAACTATTTAACAGTTGTAATTAAGATGTGGAAATAGATTCAGGGATTTTTTTTTTTTTTTTTCATTGTTTGCACAAGTAAATTATATTTTTGTACCTGTTTATTTTTCATTTATCATTAAGTGTTACATTTAAGATAAAACAATATAACCTTTATTTGTCCCACAAAGAGGACATTTGCAGTGTTTTAGCAGCAGTAGATACATAAACAGGGTAATAAACAATAGGAGATATTTACACACACATGGTCCTGTACACAGTACAGTGAGAAAGAGGAAAGATAATGGTGCATGAAGGAACATTACACAATAAAAATAATACAAAATGTAATTCTTAAATTGTCTTTTTATAATTTGTTATTCTAAAGTCTAAGTTTAGTTTTTTGAATTCTTTGTGTGAGTGCGTGTGACCCAGGCTTTGTGTTGGCCAGCAGGTTGTGGGTTTGAGTCCAGCTCACAACAAGGAGCACGTCTGGTGACTCTGTTAAAATACACCATAAATATCTATATAGAGGTACAGGTGACACTGTCTATGATATTTCACTATTGCTTTTTGCATCTTTTCCTTTGTGTGAGGGAGTGTAAAAATTGTCCCCTGCCTTTGAGCAGCTAGCGCTCTACCATTTGAGCTAATTCCCCTCTCACTGAGAGGATTGGGAGTTGATGAAGTAGGTGAGTGTAGCTGCTCAACAGAACAAGAGTATTTAGTTACTTTGAAGGAGTAAACCAGGAACGCTGGTCAACACAGTGAAACTGTTCTTCCTGATGAACAAGCTTTTCCTACATGTTGGTGGATTCTGAAGAGAATTCTTCTTCTTCTAATCGTCAAATCATCTTCTTACAGAACATTCTAAGAACTGTTTACAATCTATTAGAAAAACCTTTTTACTGTGTTTTTCTTTCTAAAAGATGTGTTTGTGGTTATCATGACCTCTGACCTTTGTGATCATCCATCCATCTTATTCTGCTTTATCCAGGGCCGGGTCGCGGAGGCAGCAGCCTCAGCAGAGATGCCAAGACCTCCCGATCCACGCACACCTCCTCCAGCCATTCTGGGGGAACCCCGAGGCAACACCAGTCCAGCTCAGAGACATATATTCCCTCCAGCGTTTCCTGGGACTTCCACGAGGCCTCTTCCCAATAGGACATGCCTGAAACACCTCCCGAGGGAGGCGACCAGGAGACATCCGCAACAGATGACCGAGCCACTCAGCTGGCTCTGTTCGACGTGAAGGAGCAGCGACTCTACTCCGAGCTCTTCCCGGGTGACTGAGCTTCTCACCCTATCTCGAAGGGTGCGCCCAGCCACCCTGCGAAGGAAACTCATTTCAGCCTTTGTGATAATCTAAGACTAAAATCACTGTCTCTTCCTGCAAATGCATTTTACTTCTTAAAACTTACAGTTGAATGAACTATTCCTCCTGTACAAAGCAAACAAAAAATAATCAACAATACAAGAAACAATGTTACAATAAACTAAAGATTTGATGCAGATAGCTTCCCTCCAGAAAAAAAAACACATTAGATATATTACTGCATACACTTTTTTTATACTTTGTATTTGAAAGGGAGTGGGTGGAAGTATAAACTTATTAGTCCCACCCCTTTTCCTACATTACAGTAGCAAAAAATATATTTTCAGCATCCTGTTATCAGACCATTGCTGCTGTTAATAAATTCATTGTCTAATCTTTATGATTTTGATTAAATACACATTTTAAATTGCCTGATATTTGTACTCTTTCAGTGATGATTCAAAAGAAGAAAATCATAGTGTAAAAAACAATGAGCACTTGAATCAATGTGTCACATTTATTTATTCCCTCCCGGAGGCTGAGGTCTCAGGATCAGAACCTGCTCATGGTCCCTCGTACCCGTTACAAGACCAGAGGAGATCGCTCCTTCCAGGCGGTCGCACCAACGCTCTGGAATGATCTTCTGTTTTCCTTGCGTTTCCTTGATTCCGTTGATGCTTTTAAGAGCCAACTGAAAACCTATTCGTTTCAGAAAGCATTTTAAATTCCAGTGATAAAGGGTTGTTTTATGACCATCATATTCTTGTGACTGTAACTGTAATTTGTATTGTATTGTATGTACTGTATGTATTGTGAAGCACTTTGTGACTTCTGTCTGAGAAAGGTGCTATACAAATAAATATTACTAACTTACTTTATTTAAACAACAAACAACAAACTTTGGGACAATAAACAGTCTAACATGCCAACAGGCAGCAACAACATAAATCAAACATTAAACTATGGACACAATAGAAAAGACAACTAAACACTATTCAACAATAACAACTTCCTGAACTGTTGGTGTCCATTTTCCAGCTGACAGCAGGTTTATGTTGGAATCCTGTGCAGCCTGATCTCTGGGTTCTTCAGTCCAACACTGGAACCAGAAGGTGTCGTCACCATCCGTGTGTCGCTGGGATCTGAAGATGATTCCTGCTCCATGTCTCCATCCACACAGAGATGTGAGTGGAGAACAGATGAAGTGCTGAAGGTCTTCCCACACTCATCACATCAGAAAACATTCTCCTCATGAACACGTTGGTGGAGAATAAGGTAATATTTCCTCTTGTAAGATTTTCCACATGTGTCACATTTATGAGGTCTTTCTGATGAGTGGCTGATTTGGTGACATTTTAACTGTTGATATGTTGTAAAAACTTTGTCACACTGGTCACAGGGACACACTTCATGTCCAGTGTGAGATCTCAGGTGTTCAGTGAGGGTTTGTTTGTGTTTATATATTTTCCCACAGTGGTCACAGTGATACAACTCTGTTCTGGAGTGAGTCTTCATGTGACTCGTTAAATCTGATCTTTGTGTGAAAGTCTTTTCACACTGTTCACATCTGTGAGGTTTGATTCCACGGTGAATGAGGAGATGTAGACTGAGGGTTCCAGATTGACTAAAACTCTTTCCACATTCATCACATGTGTGTGGTTTCTCTCCACTGTGAACAAGCTGATGGGTCTTCAGGTTCACTTTCTGAGCAAAAGCTTTTCCACACTCATCACAGATGAAGAATTTTTCTCCAGAATGGATTCTTTGATGTATAGTGAGGGTTGATTTCTGGGCATAAGCCTTTCCACACTGGTCACAGCTAAATGGCTTTTCTCCAGAATGTATTCTTTGATGTACAGTGAGGTTTGATTTACTGCTAAAGTTCTTCCCACACTGGTCACATGTATGTTTAGCTTTAAATCCAGCTTGGCTCTGCTGTTGAACTCTTTGCTCTGAAGTTTTTCTCTTAGATTTGTTTCTTTGTTGTGGCTGAGCTTCATGGTCCTGAGAGCGTTGAGGTGTCACTTTGTTCTGGCTTCCAGAGTCCTGTAGAACAGTTAGAGATTAAACACAGAGAAGGAACCAAACAAACATTTGTTTCTAAATGTGTTCCTAGAAAGAACAGTGGCTGTTAAAGATGAATCAGACATAGCATTAGGCTTCAGTAGGAGATCAACTTCAATAGAACATCCACATGGACTTCAGGAACCAAAGTTTACTAGCAGAACATTGACCAAAGCATCACTGCCTCCACAGCTCAGTAGCAGGGATGGACATTAGCACTTGTCTCTGATCAAATGAAGGGATTTAAAGCTTATTTACATCTTATTAAATAATGAGGAGAAAATATGAGGAGAAGCTCAGATTGATTTGTTGAAAAGGATCAAACAGACAAGTTGTGCTTTAAATGGTAACCTGTCTAACTGATGACCTTCTTCTGATTGTGTTGCTAGTTGCTGCTTGTAACTGTAGCTGTTCCTTTGATGTCTAAATAAACTCTGCACTATGAGCTCAGAAATAAGTCTTTTCACAATAAGAGTCAGACTAGTGTTGTGTATGAGACAAGCTCAGTTAAAGGCAGTAACAGAGGCTAACACTGCTAAAAAGTCAGATCAGTGATGTCACACACAGTGAGAACAAGTTAATCTGAACTGGTTCTAGAGCCACAAATGGAAACAATAAAGTCTAACAACAACATGTGATTCTTGGAGGATCTTCTTATTCACACACTGCATTATTAAAGAATATGTGTAAAAGCTGCCATTTCTTATCAGGGCTCATCATGTTATGGCTGATCTGTTGTTGTACTTCCTGTCTATGTCATGTCGTTGGAGGTCACATGTTCCACCAGAAGTCCAGCTGATGTTCAGCTTTAAAGGTATCCTTCACTGGTTCCACATTCACTGGTTTTGTTGCACATTTGCTGAAAGACTTTAATCCACTAATTTCTCACCTTTTCTGAGGAGTCCATGTTTGCTGTCAAGGCTGAGTGGTTCCACAATCCTCCTTCAGATGCCTCCATTCACCTGTAACATCAGCATAGAATCAGCTCCACCTGAAGGATGGAAGAGACAGAATGAACATGAAGGATCTAGAAATATTCATCCATTCTTTGCAGTGTCATCACTTTGAAACTGACTAAAATGATCAGTTTGTTCAGAGATCACATGATGTGGAGGAAAACGCTTTTATTTTGTGGTTAAATAATTTAAATTCCCATGGATTTGTAAATGAAGGTCTTCAGTGGAAACTTTACTGATTCTGCAACATTGAGGAAAAAAAAACTGACCTATTAATTAGAAAAGCTGGAGCGGAGTGTGGAATGAACTGATTAGATGATATTGGACAGGTATCAGATATCTATATCAGAACGTAACATCTCTACTTTAAACTATTGTAGATGAAAGGTCACATGTCATGTAGGTAATGTAGGGCATCAATCTACTGCCACATGACAAGTTTAGATCAAAACCAATCATATAATACTGATGGAAATGGTTCATCATTCACTTATTGGTCAGTATATAATATATACATTTATTAGTGTTTTTCTGACACTGACTCAGCATTAAGAAAATAAGAATAACTAAACCCCAAAACCACTTTTTCTGCAATCTGTGCTCAGTGGGTTTTATTGAGAGAAGAGTGAATAAAGAGGTATATTGAGTAATGAGTAGCTAGTTAGCATAGCATAGATTGTTCATTGGAGATTTTATAGTATAGACTGGGCGTGTCTTAACTGATCCAGAAGCCCCGCCCATAATCAATGCCATTTTTTGAATTTCCCTCCTAGTGGCAGGTCAGGAGAAAGCAGGTGTTTAGTTACTTTTTAAAGATTCTGTTGTTCACATGGAGCATTTGTGAAAAATAATAAAATACTAGGAAATTAGGTGTGGGCCAGATGGAATATCTATTTAGATTATACAGACTACTGTCAAGTTATTTACCAGTAAAATTAACTGATGTACCTATTTAAAATCATCGCCCTAAATGGAAAAAAAACTAACTTTTCTAACTTTTTTCAAGTGTATCTAAGCAATTTAGCAAACTTGTTCCAAGTACAGTTATCATCAAACAAAAAGGTGACATGCAAAACGTCAACATGTTAATCACACATTAAAGTACAGTGCACACTTACTACATAACAGGGCAACAAAACAATGTAGTGTTTCAATTTGTCTTTGAGGAAACTGTTAATAAAAGACATCAGAGCTTAGCAGAACTAAAGAAATTATTCTGCAAATTATTAGTACCATTGCCAGGGCTCTACACCAACTTTTCCAGTGGTGGTACTGGTGCGACCAACATTCTCAGTTGTTGGTGGCTGAAATAACAGGTCATTTCTTTTAAACAATTTTAAAAGACGTAACAAAAATGTTTTAAATAACAGTAAAGTATAACAACAGGTTACATGTTTTCTGTTTTTGTATTTTACAGAAAGGCTGTACTTAAATTAACCTTACAGCATAGCCCCACATGCTGATGAATAGTTGACTTAACTGGTGTATCATAGTTTTGTATGAAGTAAAGATTGACAATGACTCGAGATATATTTGCTAAATTTTTCAATGTTTTAGTGTCAATATTAAGTTTTTCTACAACAAGCAGTGGCTGAAATAAAAGGTCATTTATTTTATACAATTTTAAAAGAAGACGTAACAATTTAAAAAAAAAAATAACAGCAAAGCATAACAGGTTACATGTATTCTGTTTTTGTATTTTGCAGAAAGGCTGTACTTGAATTAAGTTAACAGTAGCATAACCAACTTAGCATCTGCATTGTTTCACCCCATGGATTTAAATTCAGAGGGTCCAGCTCTGATAGTGGGGTCTCCTAACCCTCTTCCCCTGGTCAGGGGTCTGCAACCTTTACTCTACAAGGAACCATTTAACCTCATCTCACCTGGATTAAAGTCCTCCTGGAGCCATAAATACCTTCTCTATGAAGACAATACAGTGTATTACATTATATACAGTTATAATTATATAGAATAATGTTTGATTTCATTTGATTTATATTGATCATGTAAATGGAAACTTAAAAACAGTTCAAAATAAAATAAATTGACATCAATAAATAAAACAGTATCTTCATCTTCAAATTCTTACACATCTCAGTTTACATTAGGGCTGCCAACTTTGGTCGTTTAGTCACTAATTGATCGATGCCGTCATGATTGACCAGACTTATTTAATGTGCAGGGACTTTGACTTTAAATTTCAGCATTAACAGTTCATTATTTGCAAAATAATAAAATTACAATGGGTGATATTTGTGTGATTTTAATAATGTAGTCTACTGATATAATTTGTAAGTAGACGAACTTTTTTCTTGTGAACTTTCACACCTGTCAATTAAGTATATGACACAAGCAACGCTGCATGTTCTCAGTCCACATTCATAGCAGACGACAGCATCAACCTGACTCATCCACACACACATCCTGCTGTGCAAAGAGGATCCAGTTTCAACAAAATGAAGGATTACATTCAAGACTGAAGCAAATGTGACTCTACAGCCTCATGTGGCTCTTTGACTCTTATTCAATGGCTCCCTATAACTTTTTTAAAAATATTGAAATAAATAGTTATTTTCTTACAGAGGCTATTAATGATTATTGACAAATAAAATCAAGATATAACAATTTGTTACTCAGCACATTCCTACTTCACCTCCTGCAACATCTACAGACCATTAACTTTCCTGCACCTGTGACTAACCTTAAGTTTTAAATCACTGGTAAGATAATCAAAACCAACAAAAACACTATTCTGGAAGAAAATACAGATTTAATTGTGTGGGAACAGATTCATTTAACCACCAATGGAAAGGTTAAATATGTATGTTTTATGTGTGGCAAGAAATGAGTAATTAGCATGTGTTGATCACATGATCATGACCATTTTGTAGCCTTTCAAATAAAAAAAACATCTTTATATAACATTGTGTTCATGTAAACTGAGATGTGTAAAAATTTGAAGATGGAAGATACTGTTTTATTTATTGAAGTCAATTTATTTTAAACTGTTTTTAAGCTTCCATTTACATGATCAAATCAAATTAAATCAAACATTATTCTATATAACTGTATATAATGTAATCCACTGTATTGTCTTCATAGAGAAGGTATTTATGGCTCCAGGAGGACTTTAATCCAGGTGAGATGAGGTTAAATGGTTCCTTTCAGAGTAAAGGTTGCAGACCCCTCGCCAAAATAAATGACCTGTTATTTCAGCCACTGCTTGTTGCAGAAAAACTTAATATTGACAGTAAGACATTAAAACAATTAGCAAATTCATCTCGAGTCTTTGTCAATCTTTACGTCATACAAAACTATGGTACGCCAGTGGTGTCAACTATTCATCAGCCTGTGGGGGCTATGCTGTTACTTCAATATGATAACACATGATCATGTGATCAACACATGCTAATTACTCCTTTCTTGCCACATAAAGCATGCATATTTAACCTGCACATTGGCGGTTAATTAGGAGTTAAAAACTAATGTATATTTGTTTAAATTATATTTATAAAAAAACAGAATTTAAAAAAATTAATGTGGAAAACACGGAATTTGGAAAAAAAAATAATTTTAATTTGAAAAAATAAAATAGATTTTATAGAGCCCTATTCATAATAGCCACCTGTGATCGTAATTACCCTCACCCATACAATAAACGATTTATCATATACTGTATAATTATTAATTATTACTATATATTACACATAACTTTAACTGACTGGGAGTCTGGGCTTTCATTGCAGCGTGGATCATGTCTTGTGTGTGTTGCTTTAATCCCATCCAAGTAATGATGTTTATAATGTGGACCAGTTGTGATGAAGTGAGGAGAATCTCTGGGAAATGTGAGGAGACTAAAACCTGAATTCAAGCTGCTGATGAGCTGCCATGCATCACAGGTAGGGCGATATGAAATTTTTTTGCCAATTTCTGTTTCTGTTTTTCTGTTAGGATCTATGAAGAAAAATTTGGTTTTACACTAACCCGGGGTTTCCACTGGATAAGTCTCCGCTGCGCCACGCCGCGGTATTTCACCGCTGTCCGCCATCCGGTAATTCACACCGGTTGCGTTTGGAGTGCACCGCGGTGCTCTCCATTTGAACGACTGTGATGTCACAAGACAGAGCAGTTCTCACGATATTTATATAATCGCGCAAGAACGCAGTTAAATGTATGTGCTATAAACGCAACAATAAACAGATAAACAGGTCAGTGTTCCTAATGAAGGAGAACAAGAAGGTTGGACTCTGGATTTGTCATAGACACATTTTTTATCAACAGCCAACAGAGAAGAGATAAAACTGCACCAGTAAAATATGAACTGAATCAAAGTTGCTGCAGTTTACAGTGTAGTTACAGTATGAGAGGAATCAATATAGTGGATGTGAATTTGTTTTTACACATTGACGTTTTGGTGATGTATTTACTTGAAATATAATCTGAAGTGTTTTATTTTGAAAAGTAACCCGATATTTTATTGCGGAGTACGTGCTAATTTCCTGTTTAGCTTCATTTGCTCTTTGCTGATTGATGCGTCGTGCTCCAGTGTCCGCCAGAAATAGAAGTCCTGCATATATATCTGGCGCAGGGCACCGGACTACCGCATCTGGGAAGGAGCAGGCACGCACCGCAGCGGACCCGGTGGAAATTAACACAGACTAAAATGGAAACCTATCAGCTCCGGTGACGCGGCGGTGATGTTCCGCAGCGGAGACGCATCCAGTGGAAATTGGGGGTGAGGGTGTGCGATCTGATGATATTAGATCATTAAGGATTACAACACGACAACGATCTCCCAAATCACGGAGATCTTAGAACCGTCTGTAGTTCACATTTTAACTCTTGCGGTGCCGTGTCTGCATCATATGTCTGTGGTCCATACACAGAACATCCAATGGTTTTTTTTCTCTGCCAAATCACATCATTTGCTAGTCAGCATGTCAGCATTACAGATTATTAAGTACTTAAACAGGGCAGAAGTACTCTCCCCTCCCCTCCAGTGCACGGACACACAGAGTCAGCTGTGCTGCTTCGTTCGTGTTAGCGACTGACTGTCAGAGGTTCAGTGCAGATGTCTGTCTGTCTGTTAAACTCCATCAGTGCTGAGTGTTGAAGCACTGAAATATGCTTGAGAAAACACTGCATGTGTTTCTCTTCTATAACTAACTGTCACTGCGCTGTAGCAGAGCTCTGCTGCTGCTGTAGCTAACGGGGCTGTTTACATATTCTTAAAGAGACAGTGTCCTGAACACTACATAATTTAATCACATTTCAGCCTTAATGAAGAAAAAAGTCAAAAGTGACACAAAATGTTGATATTGTGCTGCTAGTAGGGATGTAACGATTCACTCAACTCCCGATACGATTCGATTCACGATACTGGGTTCACGATACGATTCTCTCACGATTTATTTTACAAAATGGGACTATAGACAAATTTTTTTTTGGGAAAATAGAAAATATTGTACTATTTTCCTTTTATATTTCATTGTCAAAAGAATTCCTTGATAAACTATTCAAAACAATGCAATTTAACTAAAAATTAATCTTGAATGAAATAAATAATGGAATAATACAAATGAAAAAGAAGCCTATTAATTTAAATTCTGGTTCTATAGTAAACAATGCAAAACTGCATAATAGTTCTTTTTCTTTTAAAAGTGCAACTGAAAAAGTATTTTGTGCCTTAACAATTGGACTTTAAAAAAAAAAAACGTGATTACACTGATTTACGTCATATTTGTTTGGACCAGCAGAGGGCACTGGTAACCCAGTGGTTGGTTGGCATGCAGATATCTTGCAGTGAAGAAGAGAAGCTATGCTAGCAGACAGAGCTAATAGAAAATCGTGACTTTTACAGATATTCAAGTAACATTACAGATATTCTTTCGGTGCTAAAGGGGTAATGAATTATTTATTAACATATTTAAGAGTAGAAGGCGGCCAGAAAGAAAGTATTAGCAGACTCCGCCCGCCGCCTACACTTGTGGATCTGCCGGTTAAAAAAAGTACTGCGATTCAATTTTCCGAAAATCGATATCAACCGTGATACCTATGAATCGACTTTTAACTGCCTTGCGATTAATCGTTACATCTCTAGCTGCTAGTGATTAATAAAAGGATCTTTGTGGCATTTTTCTCCACCGACTTTGACCCATTATTGTTTTTCTTGTAAAACTGTTGGAAAAAAAAAAAAAATAATAAATGGTGTTTATATCACCTATTGCCATTTTGAGGAAAAATATAAAGATATGAATATTGGTCCATATCACCCAGGCCTATTGTAACCAAAGCAGTAATGTTTTATCTGATAAAGGATATGATTGTCTAAACCAGGGGTCACCAACCTTCTTGAAACCAAGAGCTACTTTTTGGGTACTGATTAATGCGAAGGGCTACCAGTTTGATACACACTTAAATAAATTGCCAGAAATAGCCAATTTGCTCAATTTACCTTTAACTCTATGTTATTATTAATAATTAATATTTATCTTTGTGGAAACACTGATCATCTCAATGATTTCTCACAATAAATATATATAGAAACAGATAAATATCAATATGCAACACTTTATTTTTATATTTTCTCTAAGTGCACATTTTTCATTTTCAAAAGAGCGGGGGGGCGGTAGTTTGTTTTTTAAAGAGAAAATGAAATAATGAAATAATTCAATTTCACAGTGTTCTTTTATTTGAAAAACACATATAAAGTAAAGAACAAATTCCACAGTATCCGTGCAAATGGTAAATGGTGGTAGTAGTAGAATAAATAAAATAAATAACATAAAATTAAACAAAAAAGGCATACATTGCATAAATTATCCATCAATCTATGCAATGTATGCAAAAGGAAAATTAAACATAGCCTATACAACAACGGCTATAACCATAACAGAAACACTTCCCTACACATGGTTGGATTTGATTTTCTCCCGATTTCCTCACTGACATTGTCCGGGCGGACCAATCTTCACTGAGCGTCGTTTCCGGCCGGACAATAATAACGATTACACCTCTTCTTATGCAGTGTAATCGTTATTATTATTACAACAATATTATTATTACAATAATATAATTACACCGCATAAGAAGAGGAAGAAGAGTCTTCTTCCTCTTCTTATGCGGTGTAATCGTTATTATTGTCCGGCTGGAAACGACGCTCAGTGAAGGATGGTCCGCCCGGACAATGTCGGGCAGAAATCAGGAGAAAATCGAGAGAATGGTGGCCCCGAGAGATTTTCGGGAGGTACACTGAATTCGGGAGTTTCCCGGGAAAATCGGGAGGGTTGGCAAGTATGTATTAAACACAAAAAACACTTTACATTTTAAGTGTTTATATATATGTATTGTCATTTCTAAGTTACATGTAAGTGTGATTTAAACAAGAATAGCTAAATAAATAAATCTATATATATATAAAAGCTCACTGGTAAGTGCTGCTATTTGAGCTATTTTTAGAACAGGTCAGCGGGCGACTCATCTGGTCCTTACGGGCGACCTGGTGCCCGCGGGCACCGCGTTGGTGACCCCTGGTCTAAACTATGTGAAATGAGGTGTTCAAACGCTGCTTAAAGTAGGATTTTATTAAGATGAGTGTGTTACCTCAATAACAAATAGAAATCACTAGATTGATCTGCTGCCTTGTTATGTAGCAAGTGTTGCTAATGCTAATGCTACACCACTTTAGTTAAACAAAGTAAAAAGACTGTGTGACTATAAGAGCATGTCAGCCTTAGATGTTAAATGTACTAGGAACCTGTTTGATGAATTGCTTACAAACAATTAAAAAAAAAAAAAAAGAAAATTACCTCGTCTTAAATTATCTTTTATTCCTTTTTTCCATTTAGGTAAATTAATTTAAGTAGGTGATTTGGTTTGTTTTATTGGTAAATAACTTTAAAATAATCTAAAGGATTTGAATGAAAAAAAAAACCGTGATAAAATCATGATTTCACAAAGAAAAAATTGTGATATGATATTTTTCCCATATCGCCCACGGCTATGCTAACAATTATTTTACACAACATAAAACATACATATTTAACCTGCACATTGGTGGTTAAATGAATCTGTTCCCACACATTTAAAATCTCTATTTTCTTCCAGAATAGTGTTTTTGTTGGTTTAATTATCTTACCAGGGATTTAAAACTTAAGGTTAGCCACAGGTGCAGGAAAGTTAATGGTCTGTAGATGTTGTAGGAGGTGAAGTAGGGATGGGTGATATTGACTAAAAAAACATCTCGATAATTTCTGGTATGATCAGGATAATGATAAAAAAATCATGATAAATAAAAGCTATAAATAAATTAAACTTAGTGTAAACAGGTTCTTTACAAACAGAAATAAATTTGAATACATCAACACTAGACACATTAAAAAAGGCTAAAATAACTGCTGACTCAATAAGCTCATGAGCTGATAATTTATGGAATATATTGTACGCAATCTGTTTCTTTCCTCACTTGTAATTAAATTATTTTCTTAAAATAAATGAATAAATATTTCCAATAGTGTTTTTACTGCTGATTAAACTTGTTTATTTCGTATTTGACAATTAGTTATACAAAGCTATGGTTGATAAATAAATATCTCTGATTTCCTATAATTAAACCAGATCAAGCTGATGATTTAATTATTCAGTATATTTATGTGTAATAATCTCAATAGTTACATTAGTCTAATAAGTCTTTGTCTGTGAACACATGAAATATAATTATAAAATATTGTGTTTCACAAGTTGGGACGGATGAATAGTGACATTTTTACATTTACTTCACACAACATGTGACATGTTTAGCTTTTATTCTTCCATATAAGTGTTAAATCTGACCATAAACAAATTTGTGGCTCTCTGTGGTTTTATGACAGTAAGACGTGTTTTTTTACTTGGTCTATTCGTTAAATGGAGTGGTTAGCATTAGCTCGGTGTCTCTGTGTGTTAGCTTAGCATAGTTAGCTTTAGTTGAGTTTCCAGTTCATAATCATTGCTACAGGTTCATTTCTGTCCCCGTGTTTGTGGAACTTTGGGTAGATCTGATGGAGGAACTTAGACTGGTTCACTTTGTTGGATGGTTGTCTGGTTTTAACCAAGTAGTGGTCCATGATGTATCACAGCATAGCAGCTTCAGGTAGCCGTGACAAACATCTCACACTCACACAGACGGCGGTGTGTGAGGCGGCGGTGGCAGTGCACGGCAGAGCTTCCGAAAACAGCGTTCCACTCCAGAGTTGTTGACAACAAACGGGCAGTTTTGGTCCGTGGAACACACTAAATTGAGGGACAAATGGTCCGTGGCCCTCGCTAATTTCCGACATGGGAATTTATCATTTATATCGTGGGATGACATATTCTTACCGGTGAGAATGTTTTGACAATAAATCAATAAAAAATTATTTGAAGTAAAACGCATGATACAGCAGCTCACTAGTGCAGTACAGTCACTAAAAGTGAAACAGTTTGTGAATGAACACTGCAATTTGATAAACATAGCACTTTTTATATTGGTATTTGAATTACAGTTAGTTACCATTTACTTGTTCTCGTGAGTTTTAAAATTAATAAATAAATCATATTTCATACCATTTTGGTGCATGTAAAGTAAGGCTGAATGATTAACCTTAATCGCATCGGTATTAAGGTTTCACTACTGCTATAACGTAACCTCAGATGTTGAGGGTTTTTTTTCCGTCTCCATCATTGAGTGATAGAAATGATCACCAATCAGAAATGCTGAGAACCACCTTCCTGGGCTGCTGGCCAATCAGAGATGTCTCTGAGTGCACTAACAACTACACTAGGGCTCTATAAAATTCACGTTAATAGACTCGAGGAATCGAACAATGAAAACGGAATCTACTGTTGAACGCGGAAATGGACAGAATCGGGTTTAAACGCCTTCACACCGTGAGGAAAAGGACATCTTTTTAAATGGGGAAATGTCCTTCCACTCTGGCCACTTCAAACACCACCTGAAACACTGTCCTAACCTGGAAAAAAAAATGACACAAATCATCCCTGACTCCTAATCAGAGGCACCAGTGCCTGTTACCGTGTCTCTAAAGCTCTGTTCGTTTCTCTTGTAGCGCTGCATCGCTCTGTGAAAACATGAGTCAGCATTAATCAGCTTCACCTGCTCAGAGCGTTTCAACATCTCATCAGAGCTACAGAAGATCTGGATAAAGTTGCTCTGTTGTTGTGGACTAGACTAGACCATCGATCCCGAAGATTGTAGAGTCTGAAACCTCAGATTATTGATAACTTCTGATACTGTAAAATATTCTGACCCCTAGTGGTGAAATAACACTTCTTACACGTGATGTTTGCACATTTATTTTTGTTTCATCATTACGATCTGGAATGATGTCATCAGGATCATTTAAATTTGGTTAATTTAAATTAAGTTGATCAAAACTTAACCAATAAACTTGATCAGATTAAGTAAACCATTGATCCCTGAGGGTAAATATTGTGATATTAATGCTGCTCTCATACATCTTTATATGACAGTCAGAATAATCCATTTTACCTTTTAATTGTATCTTACTCATTATTTTAAATTTCATTTTTATTTTTGACATACATTTTTGTTTATTATGTTTTTTTTTTAATTTATTAATATTTTGTTTCCTCACAGGAGTTAAAAACTAATATCGTCTGAAAAAAATGATCAATATTTCTAAAAAACAGAATTTTAAAAAACTGAGTGGAAAACAATTTAAATCAAATCAAAATCGCAATATCTGTGAGAAAAATCGCAATTAGGTTTTTTGTCAAAATCGTGCAGCCCTAATGTAAAGGTGAAATTTGTAATTATTGATATCGCAATATACATATTTTTAAACAAACATCGTATGACGGCGCACGCAGATGCAGTGGCTCGCAGCTCTCGGTTTTTGGTCCTACTTTTGTGTTTTTGTGTCCTTTGTGCTGCCTGACACATGTGAATAACAGGTGCACCAGACAAACACTACTCAACATCAGTCTCAACATGCAGCGTGATTACGGATGAGTTTCGACACTCAACATTCCAAGGGAGATCGCAAGACCAGTGGGGGCTCCGCGGATTGTTGTCAGTGCCGGCAGAGACAGAGGAGAGATAGGAAGCAGAATGTCAGGATGTCACTCGGGCCAACTAGCACGACTGAGAAAGGACCCTCACGGACCTCCTCTTCAGAGTATGTTCCTCATCAATGCGTGATCCTTGGCCAATAAAATGGGCGAGCTGGATTTACTCGTAGCAGGCAAAAGTGACGTCGGAACTGCTTTGTTATGGTGATAGAATCATGGCATGCACACGAATATTCGGTAACCGAATTATTCGGCTGAATATTGCATAAAAAGCAACATTCAGCCTTCGGTGGAGTGAGTTTAAAAGCAAGGTAGTATAGTATAGTAGCGTGTGATGCAATCAAACAACATGCAGTAATTTAGAGTCAGAAAAGTGTGCGCGTTGCTGCAGAACCAGAGCAGCACCTCTGGTTCTTATCGGCCCTGTTAACGGTATTGTTAAGGTTGCATTAATCCTCAAGCCTCAGACAAGCATTGACACTGCCATGCTGCCTGTCAGTCCTTTGATATGCTTGATTTGAATATTTGTATTATTTAGATAGTTGGGTTTAGGTGTTTTGTTAATATAAAAGTTATTTATACGGCTGTGTTTTATTTATACATTCATAGTGTTTTATTTGGAACTATTTATTTTGTATTTTTCATTTATTTTGTGTGCCATGTTCATTATTTGTTTTTTTTTGTTATTTGTGTTTTTCCATTGATTAAAAAAAAAGGAAGGCATCATTCTTCGTATAGTGGTACAGGGGGGAGGGGGTGGGCTGAGTTCACCGGGCATAGTGACGGAGCGCATGTGGGGCGCCAAGCGTGGAGCGTACACATGCAGAACATATGATTCAACACCAAAGAGGAGGACCTCATCACAACTGATGGACTATGATACTAGGCCAGATGTTCAGCTGTGGTTCTC